>NW_007577890.1:178630-180999 GCF_000690725.1 Stegastes partitus
GTATATAACTGTCCCTTTACACCTACATGTTTTCAAATCTAATATAAATGTACAGTTGATTAAATCCTTCGAACACCTGACTTTCAAACACTCCGGACCTACACAGCTATTCATGGCTGTGGTCTGCCGCCTTCCCAAGCCAAACCCATCGTTCCTCTCTGACCGTTTTGATTTCCTGACCCAGCTCTGCTCTCTCTCTTCTTCTGTCCTTCTCCTCGGCAATTTCAACATCCACATGAACTCTACAGACTCCACAACAACCACTGATTGCATGGAAATACTCAAGTGCTTCAACCTCATTCAACATGTCGACTTTTCCACCCACAATCGTGGTCATATCCTGGATCTGGTCTGATCCACTGGTCTCTCTGTACATCAACTCTTCAGTTTCAGTCTCACTCTTTCAGACCACTTAGCCGTCACCATGACCCATTCTCAGACCCCTGCCAAAAGAAAAACGCACAATTAAACTTTGTAAATGAAATTCCATCTCCCCCTCCTCTCTTTCATCCTCCATCATGGAAATAATGTCCACATCCCCCTTCCCTGACCTCCACATCCCCTCCATCCTCACAGATTACTTACAACCACATCCTCTCCTCCTGCCTCGACCAGCTTGCACCTGTTAAAACCAAAATAGTCTCCTTCACCCACTCTGCTCCCTGGTACACCCCCAAACTCTGCCAGATGAAAACCCATACCCGTCAAGTAGAAAGGCGCAGCAATAACACAGGACTCATGTTTCATTCACAACTCTATAAGGACCATCTGCAGCTATACAAAGATGCCCTCTCCCACACTCAGTCCACCTGTTACTGTCAACCTATACATTCTGGCTCTGGAAACCCCAAGAACTCCTCAACCCAGAGTTTGGGACTCGAATTTGCGACTCGGACTCGAGTCGCACTTAAGTCACACACAGAGAGACTTCAGACTTGACTTGCACTCGTGCTCAAAAGACTTCAGACTCGACTCGGACTCATGTTTTGGGACTCGTGAACAATCATTATGTCTTCTTTTTTCATTTCCTTTCTTTTTTTTTGGCATATCAACATTGGAGAAACTCTTAAATGTCTGACGAGCTTTAAACCCCTTACCATTCCTACGTCCCGCCGGCGCGACGTGACCACGTTCCAAAAACATTACAGCCATATGTGCTCGCTCCACAATCACGTTTCCTGACAATATACACATCAAATGAAAGTTCTGTCTCCTTTTTCCAATAATATAAACCTTTTTGACATGCAGCAACCACAGCGTTGACACAAAGAGCTTTTTGTACAGAAAAGCAAAATATCAAAATTCGACTTTTCTTACTTTTGAAGGCTCTCTGCAGCTCAAACATCGGTCATTCCTCACCAGCTTGGTCCCATTCTGTCCAGACAGAACCAGTGAACATAATCCAGTAAAATAATTCGGTCCGTAACACGTATTAGATCCTCAAAGGCACAAATTCTGCAGTAATGTCGTCCCAGCTTGAGATCAGCTCCGGCTGTTTTATTCATTTCTTCTGGCGAAATCAGCCTGAATCTATTTTAGATCGCGCTGAAAGTCCTACAGTCAGCAAGACGGAGGTATTAGCTTTTGATTGACACTTAGTTTGGCCAATACAAGGGCTTTGGGGGTGAGTGACAGCCTGAAGAGCCAATGGAGTGTCTCAGACAGTCAACCCAGTACGCACAAGTTCCACCCTTATAGATTCAACCAGTCAGGTTGCATACACTCTCTGACGCTGTAAACTTGTAGCCAATGAGCAGACGAACACGTGGATATGTCGAAAGGCGGGATTGTTTGTGTGTGTGGCGGCTGTGGCAGCCGCGCGCAGCAGCTCATGAGAAGTGGTGCATAAAGTGTGCGAAATGCGTCAGTCCTCCATCTTGTTTGTTTTGGGATAGTTTTGGAGCACAAAAACATGGCAACACGTACAGAAAAGAGAAAATACACAACAGGGGAAGTCGTGGAGGCTGCACAAGTCGAGACAGCAGCATATCTGTGTGCTTTCTTCAAACAGAGGCTGTTCTAACGAGCGGCTCATAGAAAACGAGTGTCATAGTGCTAAGAATATATGTACAGTTATACAGTAAATATACAGTTTGCAGTGTTTTGTTGTTAGTGTGAATTGTAAATATATATTTAAACTTGCCCGTAACAGTTGTTTTGATATGGTCTTATTATAGCTTTTTATGAAAAATATACATTTTATTTAATTTTCCTGATGAAATATGAATTTCTATAACTAATAGAGTGACTCTGTGTCCAGATATGGATTCCTCTGGGTATAAGCTTTCAATAGAGCCCTCACTGATGTCTTTAGGTTCAAGCATTCAACAGATATTGCACTTTTTCCTGACATGTTCAGTGGTGTCCAA
>NW_007577890.1:182254-184788 GCF_000690725.1 Stegastes partitus
AGGAGGGATAATGATACAGTAGATGCTTTGAAATTCTTAGATATAGCTGTGCAGTATTCTTAGTAGACCGAATAGCAGCAGATGATAGAAGGGTCATTAAAACAGGAAGAGACGAGAGATTTATTTTTTAGAGACTTGAGACTTGACTTGGACTCGTGACCAAAGACTTGAGACTTGACAAAGTCTCACCCCACAAAGACTTGAGACTTGACCAAGTCTCACCCCACAAAGACTTGAGACTTGACTTGGAGTCATGACCAAAGACTTGAGACTTGACTTGGACTTGCAAAGAAAGACTTGTGAATATCTCTGCCTCAACCCCCTGGACAATGGTTCGCAGCCTTTCACAGTCAACAAACTTCGTTCCTATCATTCTTCCAATCCAAAGTAAACTCCATCTACAATGACCTGACCCACTCTGCATCTGCTCCCCCTCCAGTTACCTGCCCTCCCTTAACCTGCCAGCCTCTATCCCAGTTCTCTCCAGTCTCTCCATCAGACCTCTCCAACCTCATGACAGGAATAAAAGCTTCTACCTGCATCCTGGACCCATCCCCTCAAAGTTTGTCAAGGCCTGTTTTCCTACACTATCCCCACTCATCGCTACAGCTATAAACTCTTCAGTATCTACTGGCTTCATTCCCCTCTGTCTTAAACTTGCTGCTGTCAGCCCCATTCTTAAACAACCTGAACCAAATCCTGACGTCCCTAAGGACTACAGACTGATCTCAACCGTCCCTTTTCTGTCCAAAATATAAATAATAATATAGATAATGATCAAGAGCTTCATGCTACAATTTGCCTGAATGCTGAACTGCTGATCCAGATATGCAAACACTTCTTTATTTAAATTGCTTTAAGTTATTGGATCCTGAAGAAACGCTCTCTCATCTTGCCTGTACTAATCATAATAATTGATCAGTTTTATACAGCGCTTTTCTAGGCACTCAAAGACGCTTTACACTGTCAATTATTCATTCACACACATTCATTCTGGTGGTGGTAGCTACGATTGTAGCCACAGCTGCCCTGGGGCAGACTGACAGAGGCGTGGCTGCCATTCTGCGCCTACGGCCCCTCCGACCACCACCTCAAACAACAACAAAACGCATTCACACCAGGCAAGGCGGGTGGAGTGTCTTGCCTAAGGGCACAACGACCATGAAACAGGTTACAGGGCGGAATTGAACTGCCGACCTTCCGATCATCGACCGACTCGCTCTACCACCTGAGCGACAGGCAAGATGACAATAAACTTGATTTGATTTGAATTCTGGAACATCTTGTGGTATCACAACTCAAAGCCCACCTCTCTGCCAATAACCTGTTTGAATTTTTCCAATCTGGATTCCGCTCTAACCACAGTAACGAAACAGCCCTCCTCAAAGTTACAAATGACCTTTTCTCCTCTGATGTCGGAAAATTAAACATCTTCATCCTCCTCGACCTCAGTGCTGCCTTTGACACAGTCAACCATTCCATCCTTCTCTCCCGCCTTGAAACAGTCTTCAACATTACCAGCACTGCCCTCTCCTGGTTCATATCCTACCTCTCTGACAGACACCAGTTCATCAGCGTCAATAATTGAAAATCCTCCACTGCGCCCCTCTCCCAAGGTGTTTCCCAAGGTTCAGTTCTCGGCCCCCTCCTCTTCATCCTCTACATGCTCCCCCTTGGTCACCTAATCCAACAGCATGGACTCCAGTTTCACTGTTTTTCTGATGACATCCAGCTCTATATCTCCACCAAAACAATCACCACTGTCACCCATTCAGCCCTCACCAACTGCATAACAGAGATAAAATCCTGGCTGCGAGCAAACTTTCTAAAACTAAACAGTAACAAATCAGAAATCATCATTATTGGTCCAAAATCACTAACCAAATCCACCCACAACTTCTCCCTCACCATCAACAGCTCCACTGTACTCACTTGCTCTCACATCAGAAATCTAGGCGTTGCCTTTGACCAAACCCTCTCCTTCGACCATCATATCAAGCACATAACCAAAACAGCCTTCTTCCATCTAAAAAACATGACCGGCTTCCGTCCATCCCTCCCCTCTTTAGCTGCAAAAACTCTCATCCATGCTTTTATCACATCCAGACTTGACTACTGCATCAGTCTTCTTTGCGGTACATCACCCAAATCCCTCAAGAAACGCCTGCTCACCCACTTCCGCAACCATGATCACATCACTCCCATCTTTCAGAACCTTCACTGGCTCCCCATTCCCAGCTTGTCCACTTCAAAATCCTCCTGATCACCCACAAAGCTCTCCATAACATGGCTTCCCCCCTACCAGACTAAACTCCTCCACTGGAAAACTCCCACCCACACCCTCCGATCAGCAAATGCTTGCCTCCTGTCCACCCCCATCCAGAGCAAAGGTGGCAGGGCTTTCTCCATTGCTGCACCAACCCTCTGGAAGTCACTCCCCAGAAGCATTAGAGAATCCTCCTCACTCTCCATATTCAAGACATCCATAAAGACATATCTTTTCAACACTGCCTACAACTCATAATTCTCCTTTT
>NW_007577890.1:184848-208443 GCF_000690725.1 Stegastes partitus
TCTTTGAGTATCTTAAAAAGTGCTATATAAGTATTATCTACTTTTATTATTATTATTAGTTTTTTAAGTGTGCAAAACAAGTCGCAGTATATTGTTGCATTTATAGCGTTTTACTTAGGGAAGAACCTAGCGGAATGAACCCCGATAAACACAGCTGCAAAGGAGCTACATGCATGATGCAATGTTTAATTACACAGGTATTCTTTATATTCTCAGACAAAAGCAACTACAAACAGCTGCTGGGAGCTATGGACTACTCCTTTCTGTGTGCCTATGCAGTGGGAATGTACCTCAGGTGAGTTTGCAGGACGAGAAGCATAGTTTTATTATAGCAGCTGTGAAACAGATACACTGCAAGATAAAAACTTCGCAAAGCATATGAATGTAACATCACTGCTCCTGCGGTCGGCTGGTTGGAGCACTGAGCAGCTTTTCTTTTGTTTTTTTCTTGCTCTTGCTCATTTTTAATGTATCGCTCTTTGGCCACCTAATTGTCCCTCAGGTTAAATAAAATTTTCTTCTGATTCTGATGATTCTCTGATTCTGAGACAAGCACCTAAATACTACTAGCTGAAAAAAAGAAGGTGTTTAATGAAGTCAATAGTGGTGGTTAAATTATTCCATCCATCCATCCATCCATTATCATTACACTGCTTAATCCTCACTAGGGTCTAGGGGGGCTGGAGTCTATCCCAGCTGACTCAGGGTGAAGTCAGGGGACACCTGGACAGGTCGTGGTTAAATTCAGACAATTGAAGTTTTGTAAGTGAAGGACAAGTTGCACAAATGGCCAAAAATGCTTTCAACTGTCAGTGGCATAAATTTCTTTAAAATTGCAAGTAAAGTAAAGTTTGCAAGTATTGGAATATTTTAGACATCTCTGTTTTTTAGAATAAGATGGTATGGTTAATTTGATGTCATCAATGTGTGTCCATGTAGCGGCATCATTGGGGAGCGCCTGCCCATTCGGCTGTACCTGACAGTAGGCATGCTGACCAGCGGACTTTTTACATGTTTGTTTGGCCTGGGCTACATCTACAACATCCACAACTTGGGCTTCTATATATTTGTCCAGGTGAGATGCACAATAATGCTTTTCAAGAATTAAACAATTTATGAAGTGTTAAACAAATCCTGTGAGGAACATTGAGTCAACTAGTTTTAACACTGCCATGTAAACAGAGCCTGCAGGTGTGCACACACACACCAAACTGACTCGCCCAGGTTCATTTGCTATGTGTGAAATTTAGTGTTTTAGACTTTAGTCAGCTAGCTACTTTGTAACTGTTGGAGCTGGGAGGACAAAATATGCTGCTCAAGAACCCCCTTTAAACAGATATGGCATTGAAGGTGAATGTGCACACACAGATACATGAGGTATACAGCTTTAGGTATGCATTGTATTAACACATTGAAGACTACAATGTGAGCACAGGAAGCACTAAAAAATATGGTTAAATAAGTGGTACTGTAAAAATGATTCAGTCTTTTTTATTGTTTCAGGTGGCCAATGGCTTAGTCCAGACTACTGGCTGGCCCAGTGTAGTGACCTGCATTGGCAACTGGTTTGGAAAGGGAAGGTAAGGTCTGATGATTCCTGACTATAGTAGACAGACTTTGTCTTAGCAGCAGTCTTGGAAAAAAATAAAACGGAACGGTGTGTCAGGTAGCTAGATTTGCCATTGCACCTGAAATTTACATTATACGACTGCACCATTACAAGCTATTAGAGAACATTCTAAAGTGCAATACAGTTAGATTTTTAGTCCAAATGGCATTATGAAAAAAAAAAGCACAATATTTCTGCTAATCTCTACAGAGCTGCTCTGTAAATCGCTTGTCAAGTCCTCTGTGTAAAAGAGGAGAATTTACAATATATATATGTTTTTTGGTTTCGTGGTTTTCTAGGCAGTCTTACCAGTGAGAATGCACTTGATTTCCAATTAAATTCTATTTAATTTTATTATAGCGCCAGTTCACAACATGTTGTTTCATTTACACATTTTAAACAGAGAACCTGACAGTCTGTTTGGAGAGTGCAACTCTGCTTCCTGGTCTCACCTCTGGACTGTCAGGGGTTTAGTTTTTTTTTTTTTTTTTAAATTCTCCATATTCCTAGATAGGAGAGCTGCACCATCCAAAGTGGGATGTGTGAGGTGTCTCCTAATGAGACCAGGTTTTCCCCAGAAATTTTTACAATTTTCTGTTAAGCCCACATTGTTGTCTGGACACCACCTCAATAGCCAGTGGTTGAATGATGGCATGTGGCTATATGTGTCATCACTGATCACATTGGGCAGGGGTCCAGAGAAAACTACGGAGTCTGACATCATCTTAGTCAATTTATACACTGACTCAGCAATAAATGTAGTGACCTCTGATTGCCTCAATCGGATGTCATTGCCACCGACAATTATAATCTTACTGTATTTACGCTTATCCTTTGCCAGCAGTTTTAAATAGGATTCAGCATCTCCCACTCTGGCCCCAGGAATACATTTGACTGGCGCTGGTGTCTCTAGCTTCACGTTTCTGACTATGGAGCTGCCATGGGCGGCTGTGGCTCAGGTGGTAGAACGGTTGTCCTCTAATTGCAAGGTTGGCGGTTTGATCCCTCCATGGTTGAAGTGTCCTTGGGCTAGACACTGAACCCAAAGTTGCTCCCAATGGCAGGCAGCACCTTGTATGGCAACTCTGTCACCATTGGTGTATGAATAAATGAGAAAATGAGAAAACATTGTAAAGTGCTTTGAGTACCACTAAGGTAGAAAGGCGCTCTGTAAGTGCAGACCATTACTATTTACCAATTCTGTTCTTCTGTTTGGGACCATGCTTCCTACGTCACCCAGCCTGCCTGACTTCCTGGCTGCTCAGGAATTGCTGAGGGGTGGCCAACAGGAGCTATGCTAGGTCGCTCTGTACCAGCTATGGGGGCCTGGTTAGTTGCTACATTTCCTGGGTTGTTTAACATGGTATGGCACTAAGCCACACCTCCAAAGCTACGAACATAAAGGAGACGGGTGAGTAAATAAACATAAGAGAGTAAGAGAGAGAGAGAGGGAGAAAGAGAGGGAGAGGTATAAGCCATGTCTAGCTTGCTTAGCTGCAAGGCTAGCTGATCAAAAACACCAAGTTATATTACGATCTATGAAGCAGTATTTTACACAAGCGCTTTAGGAGCAGCCTGCGTAGTAATTTGATTTATCTTAAAGACGATTTTTAGTGCTAGAAGGAAGAATTTAATAATAACTGAGAAAGAGCCGAGTACAGCTGCAACACTAGCTTCAGACAGAAAAAGAAGTGGTATGTCACCTTGCTGTGCAGGAACAGGAACAATCATCCAATGTCCTCTGGACTTATCTCATTTCCCAGAGATTCCAGGATCTGAAGACACTGCCAGGGTGAGGAGGGTGTCTGGTTTGGGGACCTCAGGATCGCGTCTCTGCTTTTAGCAGACGATGTGGTACTGTTGGCTTCATTAGAGCTTGACCTTCAGCACGCTCTGGAGCAGTTTGCAGCAGAGTGTGAAGCAGGGGAGATGCAAGTCAGCACCTCCAAGTCAGAGGCCGTGGTTCTCTGCCAGAAACCGGTGGATTGCTCCCTCGGCATCTTGTTCACAAGTGATGGGAAAATGGAACCTGAGATGGACAGGCATCCAGCAGTAATGCAGACAGCCGGAGGGAGCTCGGAGTAGAGTCGCTGCTCCTTTGTGTTGAAAGGTGCCAGTTGAGGTGGTTTGGACATCTGATTCGCATGCCTCCAGGGAGGCTTCTTTTGGAGGTTTTCCGAGCACAACCGCTTTGGGATCCCCCAGGAAGAACTGGAAATGGCCTGCTCGGTCTGCTGCCTCTGCGACCCGACCCCGGATAAGCGAAAGCAAATGCATGGATGAAAGTAGACAGACATTTATTGTCATATGGCAGCATAAAAACAGCATTTTAACACTATGCAATGAAATTATCTACTTTGCACACTCCCATATCCATAATAAAGAATATCAATATAAATACAAAAAGACAGAACAACAATAATATAAATAGATACAAATAAAAGAGACAGTAACTAGGGTGAATATTGTCGAACTACATGTAGCAGCATCAGTGAGATGAACTAGCAGCAAGTATACATTTAAAGTGCCCAGTGCCTGGTGACACATGTAAACTGGAATGTTGTGTACATTAAACAGCAGTGATCAGTCAGTGTTTGAGGTTGTTCTGGGGTCTGATGGTCAGAGGAAAGGAACTCTTTGACAATCTTGTGGTCCTTGATTTCACACTCTTGTACCACCTCCCTGAGGGCAGTGGTATGAAGAGTGTGTGCTGTGAGTTTGTGTGATCTCTGATGATGTTGTGGGCTCTCCTGATGACCCTGCTGCTGTAGTTGTCCTGCAGTGATTGAAAGGTCACTCCAGAGTTGTTAGTGCGTTTTTTAGTACACGTTGGAGGGCCTTCCTTTCCAGTTCCCATGCCACACAGTGATGGCGCTGGTGAGCATACCCTGGCCTGCACCTCTGTAGAAGTTGCCAAGGATTTCGGGAGGCATCCCAGATTTCCTCAGCTTCCCAAGGAAAGTGGTCAGATCAGAACAGGAACAATGTGTTCCAATATTGGCAGCAGCACTGGCAGTAGTGTATCACTCCACAAAAAGAAAGTTTAATTCCAGTGTATTTTTGCTGTTTATAGCAGCAGTCTCCAACTTTTTGATTGTGCTCTGGGAGGAGAAGTGATAACTAACATTCTGACTGTTCTGTGTTGCTGCAATCCTGTTGCCATCTGTCAGGCGTGGACTCATCATGGGCCTATGGAACTCCCATACCTCAGTCGGAAACATCTTGGGCTCTCTGATCGCAGGCTACTGGGTCTCCTCCAACTGGGGCCTGTCCTTCATTGTACCGGGGCTCATTATTGCAGTCATGGGTGTCATCTGCTTCCTCTTCCTCATTGAGCGTGAGTACAAACAACAGCTGTATGTTTCTAGGTTATCCCTATGTCTGTTCATCAATCTATTTGTTTGTTTGTTAAATTCTCGTGAATGTGATTCTTTAAAGTCTCGAGGGAAATACTTTAGATTTGGCACAAAATTTTATGCAGAATCCAGGATGAATTGATTACATTTTGAGGATCAATCAACAGAGTAACCATGACTGCACAAAACACAATTTTGCCCATAACTAAAAAAAAAAATTAATTATGACAAAAAATGGAGACAAATATCTAATTAGATGAAAAGTTATGTGCTGAGATTTTATATCCAATATGTCAAAGGTCTAATCCGGGCCAGCATGATGTAAAGTGCATGGCAAGTTGTTAGAGGCATACAAATACAAGTCAGTAATTCCCATTTTCATATTGGAGCTAATTTTCTTGCTTAAATAGTGCACACATCAATTGGTTTGACATTATTTGTCTCAGTGAAGTAGGTTTAATTGTGACTATTTCCTTAGTAATGGTTTGTATAAAGACTTTTGACTTGCTGAAAAAAGCACTCAATAATTAAAAGAATTAATGTAATTACATTTGAGAGTAGTTAAATAAGAAAACCTGTTTTCTGTGGCTTCTTTTTTTCAGTTTGCTGGCTCACTGAAGAAGAGAAGCAGCTTCACACAGCAGCTCTATAGCATCATCACATTAATCCTATTGTATCTTTTTCCTTCTCCAGATCCTAATGACCTGAAAAGCATCTATGCTCAAAATTCATCTCCAGGCAAAAGTGTGAGTACACAATTTTTTGTCCCCTGTTGTGTTCTTAGAAAATGAAACAAAATCTCCTTTTTTTCCTTTTTGCTTTCTTTTGATCCAGTCCTGAGAGCTCCACCTGTAATTAAAATCCTGTGTGCAGCCAACAAGCAGTAACCTCGAGTGTTGAATAAGTAAGCCAGTGCAGAAGTGCCAGAAAACTGCACTTCCTTGAACACGTTTTACAGCCTGGTACAAAAACAGTTCTACATTTTATAGCCAATTTTCCCATTCATGGCAACTGTACAGGTTGTCAATTTTGATGTTTAAATTTTTATCATGCTCAAAGTTATACACAGGTATGGGTGCAGATGCTTTAAATGACATGCTGGTGCTGTCATGGGAAAATTCATGGCCCCACTTAGCTCCACTTGTGCTCCACCTATATGCCAATTTTTGGAGAGGAGAGGAGAGGAGAGGAGAGGAGAGGCGAGGCGCTCAGTACATCATGGGAATCCCCCGGCAGTCTAAAGCTACAGCAGCATAACCAAGGGACAGTTCAGGTGATCCTGAGCAGCTCTAACTATCAGCTTTATCAAAAAGGAAAGTTTTAAGCCTAAACTTAAAAGTAGAGAGGGTGTCTGCCTCCAGAACCCAAACTGGGAGTATCTTAAAGACCTTGTTGTACTGTATCATCCTAACAGAGCCCTTCGCTCTCAGATTGCAAGTCTACTTGTGGTTCCAGAGTTTCCAGAAGTAGAATGGGAGGCAGAGCCTTCAGTTATCAGCTCCTCTGTTGTGGAATCAGCTCCCAGTTTGGGTTCTGGAGGCAGACACCCTCTTTGCTTTAGGTTAGGATTAAAACTTTCCTCTTTGATAAAGTTGATAGTTAGAGCTGCTCAGGAGTTGAGTGAATACCATTCGTGTTTTCATGGCACCTGTCAAGCAGATACATTAGGCGGTAACTGAAACGTCAGTTCTTGAAGTTGATGATGTTGAGTGCTGTTGCCCTAAATTTCTAATGTTTGATAGGAATCCCAGCCTGAACATACCTATATGTCAATACTGAGTTATACTTATAGCAACACCTACTGGACCCAGGAAGTCAGACTTATGTAAACAACATATTTCAATTTTAATGAAGTTTACATGCTGTGTCAAGCAAATGACATATAGCAATATAAAGCGCGTTTGTTTCGTGGTTGGTTCTGAAGTGATACAAGACATGCAATAAGCCGTGTCCACTGCCACCAGATCCAGGTAGGACGCAAAAACGTGCTTGTTCCCGCAGTGAGTGATCTTCACAAAAGTGTGTAGTTGCCTCAACCAGCATCATGCCAGCACCCTGACATGCACACAGGTGTGATGCACGTATCACTGCTGCTTGCAGTTTTCGTTTAGAAATGAGATAGTATATCTGTGGGCTGGTTTTACAGATTGAAATCTTCAGTAGCCAGTGGGCTTCAGCTGAGAACCACAGTCAAAGAAGGAAAGTCCGAAAATGCAGAGAGACAAACTAACACATGATTGGTCTTTTAATTGGATTTATTGACAGCAAGGACACTGTGAAATAATACCAGACTTTGCCTAAAATGCCTAAAAAAGTGAGCTGGAACCAATGTTTATAGTAATGTGGTCATTTGTCCTTTCAATTAGGTTTCAACCAAAAGTTGGAATGGACTAAATGGACACACTGAGGTGTATCTGCAGTACAAGGAGAACAACAGCCAGGTGTGTGTCACTGTGTGTTTGTGTTAATGCATTATGTGTTGTACATGTGATGCTAGCATCCCTTACTATCCCTTGAATTTTTAGATCTCTGTCATATGAAATAACTTTTTCAACTCAAGTGGAAAATGTATTTCTGTGTTGGTGTGTTCATATATTGTTCAGCCAGTCACAACAAGAAACATATTGAGAATATATGATGATGTTGTCACTGGTATTATTGTAAACATTTATCACTGTTAGGGGTTGGTACTACTGTAGTTGTTGTGTAGTTCATTGATCTTAGTGTCACAGATTCTAAGCTGAGATACATTTAAATAAGTTTTATAGCCCCACTTTAAAAAATAAAATAAAAAAACAAGCAAAAAAAACAAAAAACACGCAACTAGCTTCAGTAGGCCATGCCTCATCATCCCATGTAAAAAAAAAAAAAAAAGTCGTGATATATGACTGCATCTACAGACACATGAAAGCCTACATTTTGAATTGTAAAGTACCCCTGCATATATCTTGCTTGGTTCTTTTAACTCCTCTCCATAGCTGAAAGGTTTCCAAATGTAAAAGTGGCTCAAAAGCTTCAAAATGTAATTCCTCGTTTTGCCTTCCTCGGCTTACTTTCTCTAACGGTAACTGCTACATTACATATAACACAATCAATGACTTATTTTTAAATGATCTAAAACATGAGCAGTAAATGCTCAGTTTTGATTCAGTCAAAGAGCTACCATATTGAATGGCACTACACAGACTGGAAAACTATTTTTCAGGCGTACTTAATTAACTGTTCACTTTGTCAGAGACTGACAGATTCTCATTCAGTTCAATTAAAAAAACATAAATCAGAAAACTTCATTTTCCCCCTGATGTCAGTTTAGGACATATAGAGCAGTAGCATCAACTAATTTCATGGCAAAAAATGCAGCAAATTTCACATTTACATGTTGTTGTAATCCATTCAGGCCTACTGCTATTACAAGGATAGTGTTCTAAACAGAAAGGTCAGTTCCTTCAGTGATTCCAGGTCTTTAATGGTGGTTTCAGTGGCATTCAAGTTGTTCAAGCTGGGTAAAATCATTGTTAGCCTGAATCCAAATGTCCACTCTCTCGACCTGGGGACTGAGTGTTTATGTACCCTCATATAATTGTTGTCATCAAATCGACTCTCTCTTTCTAATTCAGAGGGAGTGTCTGTGTGCCCTTGCCATTGTGATGAATGGTGGATTTTTGGATATACATTCACAGGGAAATTGGTACATTTGGATTCAGCCTCGTTTTTTTTGTTGTTGTTTGTTTTTCAACCTTTTGGAGAGAGTTGAGTTGGGTTTACCACATGCAGATGTTGTTTCACATTTTCACAACAGTAAAATTGTTCTGATCTATGTGGTAAACTCTGCCCAGCGATAACACCAAACTGGTTAAAATGATCCCAGATTAATGCAGAAATAAATGGTGACACAAGTGTATGTGGGTGTATTACATTGATTTGTTCCGAGAATTAAAGGTAAAATGTTGCAATAGCTAATTTAATTGGAAAAAATAATCTTCCCTCTTCTAAGTTGCCTCAATTTCTTTGCTTGATTTACTGTCCCACCACTAGCACAAATCTCTGTTCAAATAATCTTGAACTCTCAGTGCTCCTGCATGAATTTCACTGATCAACAATTCTGTTGTTATTTAAATAAAATATTTCTGGGTTAGCAGTCACTGGCACATAAAACAAAAGGCCACTGAAAGGTACTGTATATCACTAGATCTTTTCTTCCCTGCGTTTGTCATTGATGAGGTAGACTGGGTGCACGGGACATACATCCAGTTATACCTGTAACCCCTGACCATTTGCCTTGCTCATATCTCTTTCACTCTCCTCACTATCAGGGTCACGACACAGAGCTGCTGTTGCCCAGGGACAGTGTGTATGTCCCTGTGCAGCCTGTTGTTGTGGTGAAGAGCGAATCAGAGCCATCTGCTATCAGCTTCATGGGAGCCCTACGAATACCAGTCAGTTACACATACACACCCACATCCTTCATTCAGTATTCATAACCATGTAGTGTTATGTTTGAGATGCTAGCTGATATAGAACTACACTATGCAACTAAAGTGAATACACCCCTGTGCATTATCACTTCAGTGTCAGATAATTAAAAATGATGTCACTCTACAGTAATTGCATTACTTATAAGTTATACAGTGGGGTTTTTACTTTTCTTTCTTCTTTTTTTAATGAAAAACGAACAGTTCAGATTTACTGTCTTCAAAATACAGGCCCCACAGTAGGAACTCAATGCAATAAAGGCCAGTACACCTTGATTACTGTTACTCTTTTTCAGTACTTCATATGTAAGCCTTTACTTTTGATGGCAGACTCAGCCACTGTCATCCTGCACAATTTTGTCAGCTACTCTTTGCTGGAAGGGTTGTGTTGCTCTATCCTTTTTTTAAAAAATTACACCAAAGATGTTGTAGTGGATTCAAGTCAGGCAGCATATCTGGCCAGATCATAGTTTTCAATTTTTTCTTCTTTAGAAATCCTCATGTGGTTTTTGCAGTGTGATTTTTATTGTTGTCATGCTGCAATATTCCTCTCCTGCCAAGCTTATGTAGACATGTGCATGTGACCTGGTCAGGCAGTATTTTGGTAGATAGATATAGACAAAAATGGTGCCATCAATAAATGTTATCTACCCATCACCTTTTGCACTCATTCAGTCCCATATCAACACTCCCACTGCCATGCTTCACTGTCAGAACTATGCATTCAGTTTACATTTATCTTGGCCTAGTTTGATCAAAGAATGTGTTACCAATATTTATCAGGCTTCTTTTTATGTTCTTTAGCAAAATTTTATTGTGCAGTTTTGTACTAAAGATCAAGCAAGTTTGTATTTATATTTTTTCTAAAGCTATCCGTAGAGGTTCATGAGTTGATGGTCCTTTGTGCTGTCTGAGCCATCACAGAAACTCTGAGTGATAACCTGTGCCCAATCTGAGGTACTTGCCCACCTGTTTTTCATAGCTAGATTGTGTAGTAGTACACTGTCTGTTGCATCATGTAGGAGGATGGTGCTGATTAGTGGCACAATGGCTCTTCCTATACCTCCACTGACTTTCAGTTGGTCACCAGTCTTCCTGTATCCCTGTCCATCTTTAGGTCTCACAATCAGATTTTTCAGTTCCTTTGACAATTCTTTTCAATGTAGAACCATGATGCAGACGTACAGATACACAGTCCATAGTTCCAAAACTGAGAAGGTTCTGGTGCTCAGAGGGGACTTCATAACCTTTCTTATGTAGTTAGACTGATTGGAGGCATTGGTGTACTCAATTTTGTTTCAGTCATCACAGGTTTTCTAATGTATGTATGAGTGACTGCAGGTGTATTCACTTGCATTGAGTTTCTAGTTTGGTCCTATATTTTCAGTAAAGTCTTTATATGTATATTTGTTTTTGATTGTTTAGACAAGGAAATGTTTTATATGTCAACTTATGAGCAATGCAATTATTGAGAGGTAATACAATTTTAAATCATTTGACAGGGTTGTTCTCAGGTTGTGTACTGAAGGGAAATTCTGTTGGTTTGTTATGTGTGAGCTTATTCTGCCAGAGTAACAGCACATCTCTGTTTTTGATTAGGGCCGTTTCTTTACAGGGCAGTTATCGTAGAAATGTTGTAGTCAGGCAGGTACACTCGCAGTGTTGTATTAATGTGTTTGGTGTTTGTCTCTCTAGGGAGTGATTGAGTTCTCTCTGTGTCTGCTGTTTGCTAAGCTGGTCAGTTACACTTTCCTCTTCTGGTTGCCACTCTACATGACCAAAGCAGGTATGGACCGAACAGAATTACTGGTAACAACATACTGCAGGTGAAAAATGACTCTGCTGATGAGGGATTGGTTCATTACGTATCTTCATTGCCTTTACCCTCCTTTATTTTCATTTGTTTCTCCACAGGATTATCACAAACCAAACAAATTAACGTAACAAAAAGAATATGTCACTTGATTCTGATTGTAAATACCATCTGACACCTTACTCTACTTCCGTCTGGCAATATTTAACTTACACTACCAAATTAAAGCTTTAGTGTAGGAGTTTTACATATAAATGAACGTTCATTATATTCCAGCCAAATGGGTTCATACTAGGCCAATTCACTCTGTCAGCCCCAGGTAAATCTCTCTGCATTTCACACTGTAACAGATTTTTAAAAATCTGGTGTCTGTGGTGACATTTGACATGTGACAGGATGCACTAGCAGGGATAATTTTACATGAACTAGCAATGATTTATGACTGCACGTTGGATTGGTGGTTTGTACTGTCACATCATAGAAGGTTGCCGGTTCGCATCCCAGTGAGGACACCCGGGATCTTTCTGTGTGGAGTCTCCATGTTCTCCCCGTGCAGCGTGGGTTCTCTCCAGGTTCTCCGGCTTCCTCCCACAGTCCAGAAACATGTTGAGGTTAATTGGTGATTCTAAATTGTCCGTAGGTGTGAATGTGAGTGTGCTTGGTTGTCTGTCTCTTAAGTGTAGCCCTGTGATAGACTGGTTACCTGTCCAGGTGAACCTGCCTTCACCCTGAGTCAGCTGGGATAGGACCCTAGTGAGGATTAAGCGGTGTATAGATAATGGATGGATAGCAATGACTGATTTACCACTGCTGAAGAGGAGAGCAACTGACAGAGTGGCAGCTATAGTAACTGTGTCATTCCCTCTCCAATCATCAAATTGAAAAAAGAAAAAATGTAATCTGCTCAGCCAGCTGTGACTTGCCTGAAACGATCTTAATCATAAACTGTCACGAGATATTTGTGAAATTTTAGCTTGATACAACAAATACTTTCCAAGGTCAATAAAAGAAACAGCTGTTGACCCACTCTTGTAATTTTTTTATGAGATTGAAATTTCAAACTATGCTTGAGCTGGAAATGAAAAGTAGATCCAACAATCTCTAATTATGAGTGAGTTTAAAAATGAAAAAATGGTGAAGCCATCATAAAAATTCTCATCTTTGAGCACATATTAACAAACAACTATTATAATCCAGGAGGACTTGTGATATTTTCTGAACCATATGTAGCTGCATGTCACAATACATGATCAAAACATTTAGAATTCTTTTTAATATGAAATACGTGATCACAAAAGCCTGATTGAGCAGGTATAACAAGTTGTACCACAAACAAGCTCAAGTAGACAGAGTTCAAGAGATGCTTGAGATTAAACTCTTCAGCAGTACCTATAGATATACATGTACTTCCACTTTAACTTTCTGCACAGAGTCCAGCCAAGTTTATTCCCTATAGAACATGACACAAGAGAATCCATTTGGATTAGTCATTTTGATCAACCAGTTTCCACAACGCTTATCAGAATAATCTTACTTTACAAAAAATAACTTTATTTCATTTTTGTGACCATGTATTTCATATTAAAAAGATTTTTTTTTGTTATTATGTGCTTAAAGACAGGACTTTTCATGATATTGCCGTTAGGCTTTTTTTTTTTTTTAAATCTCAGAAAGTATTTGGTATATCAAGCTAAAATTTCACAGATATTATTTTCAGTATCCATAGTTTACGATAAATTGTTAAAGCAGGTCAGAAATTGTTAAGCGGAAGACCTGTGATGATTTGGATGAAATAACTCAACTTCAAGTATTATGGAGCCTGTGACAGAAAACCTGGGAAGCATCCAAGAAAACGTTCTGCTGCTCCAGATAAAAAAGAAACTGTACTTTCAGAGGAAGGATTACAGTCTGAAAAAGAAAGCGATCAACGTAGATATGACTGTGAGCGTGCATGATTGTCTACCATGACTTGGCGGGGGTGTACCCTGCCTCTTGCCATTTGTCAGCTGGGAAAAGCACAAGCCCTCCAAACCCTCTTCAGGATATAAACGGGTGAAACTGATGAATGGATTGTAGATGCAAATATTCAAAATGTCTCCAAAACAAAGACGGTTCTGTGGGTTTGACCAATCAGATAACTGCAAAAACCATCTTTTATGGCCTTCATGTTAAAAGAGAGAAGAACCAAACACAAACTATTGAGGAAAAGTTGGAAGAGCTCAGCTATCTGAAGTAAGATTGTTTTCAGTTCTGTCACAGGATCTGTCACTGATAAATTATAAAACTTGTTTTTTCCATTGAAGCTTAAGTCATTGACCAGTGTGAGCGCTCTCTTCCACAGTAAATCCACTGATGCATTTCAAACAAGACAAGATATTCATTTTGAAGTATTATTTTAACTCGTTAGTGCTCACATGCTGTAGGTAAAGTGATGCCTGGATATTCGTGTATTCATTTTTGCAGTTGTAAGGAGTAAAAAACAAAACAAAAAAAAAGTGGAGATGCTGCTGGTCAGACTATGACTGTGGTTATCTGAACTTTTTTTTTTTTTTTACCTTATTTTGGCCTAGCCTTGCAACAAGGGGATAAATAGCTTTTATAGATCTGATTGAGGTAAACATTTTCTCAGCAACTTAAAACTGGCTCTTTCGCAGTGTTGCCTACTTTATCTAAATTATATTTATTTATGATTTATTTAAGTGATGATCCATCCATCCATTATCTATACACCGCTTAATCCTCACTAGGGTCGCGGGGGGGCTGGAGCCTATCCTAGCCGACTTAGGGCGAAGGCAGGGGACACCCTGGACAGGTCGCCAGTCCATCGCAGGGCCACACTTAGAGACAGACAACCAAGCACACTCACATTCACAATTTAGAACCACCAATTAACCTCAACATGTTTTTGGACCTTGTGGGAGGAAGCCGGAGAATCCGGAGAGAACCCACGCTGCACGGGGAGAACATGCAAACTCCACGCAGAAAGATTCCGGTGCCCCCACCGGGACGCAAACCGGCAACCTTCTTGCTGCGAGGCAACAGTGCTACCAACTGCGCCACCCTGCAGCCCTTAAGTGATGATGATTTGGATAAAAAATTCAAGTTGCCTTTCTGCATGCATAAACACGTGCTGCTGAAGCCTTTGTATTTATCAAATGACATCCAGTTCATACTTAAGCTGTCATGACTTTTACATGTAAGTAAACAGAGTGGTCAGACTTGAGGCCAACATGTTGCTGCTGTACAGCTCTGAAAGGACAGAGTTGGACAGAGCAGCAGAGGCAGGTATTATTCATGCTGTGACCTAAATCTGTATTACTGTTAGAGTTAGACAAGTAGTACTTATTGTTAAAGTCAGCATACGTCTTCAGGGGCCTGTACTATGGGATAAATTCTACATACCCAGGATGTTTTTGTGTTAATATGCGTCACTAAGCCTAACAACCACAGTCACACTGAATGGTCAAAACAGCAGCATGTCAACTCTGTGAGCAACCCAGGGTGTCTGAATCTAGCTATATGTGTGTCTCAGCTCACCTGGATGCCAAGAAAGCTGGAGATCTCTCCACCCTGTTTGATGTGGGAGGAATTGTGGGTAGGTGTCTTCCCTCTCTTGTGCATTTCTGTGTGTCTGCGTAGCTTTTGCCACAGCTCGTGACAAAGGAGGTGTGTCTGTGTGTGCGTGTGTGTGTGTGTATGTGTGCGTGTGCGTGTCAGTCAGCATATGGTTACTATGAAATATGAAACTCAAGAGGTCACTGCCTCTCTCTTTTCTGTGTTTGTGGGGGCACATGTGCCCACAGGAGGGATCTTGGCAGGAGTGATCTCTGATAAACTGGGGAAGAGAGCCACCACCTGTGCAGTAATGTTGCTGCTGGCTGCTCCTACAGTAAGTCTCTACTGCACTGCTGCACTCATCCAGACATATCTTACACAGTGTTTTGGAAGAAACAGGATGCTGAGGGGGCGGCACAGTGTTGGTGGCACAGGGGTTCTCCGGCTTCCTCCCACAGTCAAAAACGCGCTACGGTTAATTGATGAATCTAAATTGTCTGTAGGTGTGAATGTGAGTGTGCTTGGTTGTCTGTCTCTAAGTGTAGCCCTGTGATGGACTGGTTACCTGTCCAGGTGAACCTGCCTTCACCCTGATTCAGCTGGGATAGGACCCTTGTGAGGATTAAGCAGTATATAGATATGGATGGATGGATGGATGGATGGATGGATGCTGATGAGGGACTTAAAATGTTAGATTACAAGGCTTGCAGATAGGGATACCATTATTTATGTCATTCTTAGAGCACTTCGACCCTGATATCCTCTTTATCATTGGATGTATCATCAGTTTGCTTCTCCTTTTTTTTTACAAGCAAGTTATGAATGGTGACTGAAATTATGAAGGTTTTGACAGTTATGCTTTGTTTGTCCTGCAGCTGTACGGCTTTTCCATGATCAGTGAGTTCGGTCTGGGGCCAACTATTGGTAAGAACCAGCTTCTGCTTCTCAGCTGTGTCAGAGGTAGTGCGGAAAGATTAGTGGATCAATTAGAAATGAAGAGTAATGATAATTCATACTTTTTTTCAGTGGCTTATATTGCATCTTTGACACACATCAATTTACAAAAGCAAACCAGTAGATATTAATCTGACAAGATCATTTTTCTAATATACTGTAGTGCCATTGTTTAGTGATCTTTCATTACTTCTAATCTTTTCCACTCAAATTAAGAGCTTCCTGTGGAAGCTTTGGAAATTGTTGTCAGGTGCCACATTCGAGGGAGCTCCAGAAATCTCTCATACTGCAACCAGCAGATGGCTGTGTTGCAGCACAGAGGCAGACAACACAACACAGAAAAGAAAGGGATACCTTATAAGTTAGCAATAGGATGCAAGTCTGTTCCCAGTACATAAAGATGGAATCAGTATTTATACAGTCAAGTGTTCACACATTAGTATGATTATTCTCAGCATTTACATTTTACATACAGACAAACAAGATTTCCAAAGTGTTGTTTTGATTTAGTTACTTATCACCAATGACCAGATAGCAACAATTTTCACTGCTCAGGGATTAAAGGGCTTGGGGGGAATTGGGTCTATTGATGATAGGAAGTAGAATATGATGATGTGATGACTGGTTCAGTACTGGAGGGAGAGCATTGTGGGGAGTTGGAATTCTTATTTTCCAACAGTGTGGAGTCACTGCAGATACACAGGTGCAAGATACAAATCTTTGTTTTTTCTAAGACTTTTATCTTGGACTAATTCCTATTCTTAAAACGATTTGCTTGTTTTACACACACTTGTCCAGATTGGGTTTCCTAAACCAAAGCCCTCCTAAAGTATTTGTGTGTGCTCTGATGTGTGTTAATAATTTTCACTTTCCCAAATTCTCCACAACACTATTTTGGAGTCCTGTTGCATCAGTACAGGCAGAAAATACCTGCACGTGAGCTAAATCCTGCTGTGAATCATGAGGTCCATAAGGTCATATGACTTGGCTACATTTATCCAGTAGTTCATCACCACTGATTGATAGCTAAGTATGGAGGAACATCAGTAGGATGTTCTGATTAACAACAGACACTGTGGTTCTACAGAGGACTCTTATTTGCTCACACTGAGCTAATGACGGTCCCAGCTGCAGCTCATTATCCTCACAATATGCTGAGGGGAAATTTGTAAATGTTATTATGTGAGCAGCAACAGCAGCTCTGGTGTAGGATAATTATCATAGTACACATCACACACACACACATCAGGGGAAGCCCACCTGCTAGATGTCACAGCTGTAGTTTGTAGTTTGCTCTGAACTTCATCAAAAATGCCTTTGTCTGCATGCATATATTTTCAGTATTGCAATACACAGGGGTTTTGTAGATTTGGGTGGCTTAGCCAGTTTGTGTTTCACAGGGATGCTGTTAGTGTGTGGAGGCCTTGTGAATGGACCATATGCCCTTATCACAACTGCAGTGTCTGCTGATTTGGTAAGTACGTTTAACTCTAGTGTAATTCCAGTATAAATTGTTATTTTTAATTCGATCAATGCTATCACGCATCACTGATTCCTATCCCTATCTTTCTGACCTTTGATTCCAGGGGACCCACAAGAGCCTGAAAGGCAACGCTAGAGCATTATCCACTGTCACTGCTATCATTGATGGCACAGGATCTGTAGGTCAGTAATGCTGATCAGCAAATACACTTTTTGTACTTTTTTCATCTCCCTTTTCCAGCTTTACAACTGAAATTACATCCTGTCCAGAGCCGGTATGTTGCAATACCAGAAATTTGGTACTAAAATGTGGTCGATACTAATATGATTGACTTTGTTATCAATCTCACAACAAACCTATCCTAACTAAACCTAAAAAAATCACTCAAACAACTAAATGTATTTTAACATTAAAAAAAAACTGCTGTATACGCAGTTGGCTGACACACACACAATATTATAAGTAATAACGGTAGCTACTAACATCAGCAGCAATAGGAATAACATAACATTTCACCATGTGCACATTGTGACGACACTTTCATGTAAAGTTCAAAACTGGCATTCTGACGATATATTATTGTAGACAGTCTTAATTTGGTATATAATCTCTAACCCT
Source organism: Stegastes partitus (assembly GCF_000690725.1). Taxonomy (NCBI): domain Eukaryota; kingdom Metazoa; phylum Chordata; class Actinopteri; family Pomacentridae; genus Stegastes; species Stegastes partitus. Next base: position 202,709 of record NW_007577890.1, read on the forward strand.
AACCCTAACCCTCTTCAGAGGAATTGTACAGGTCATGTACAGGGTGCCATTTGTATTTGGAAGTATTTCATTTCAATGTTCAGTTTGTTGCTGATCAACTAGCCACAGCCCATCTCGTGTTTCCTGCTTGCAGGTTGGCCAGAGGGTTGTACTACGAAGTGAGATTAGTGGGTTAGCAGGTATGTTGATCCTAAAGTCAGAGTTTTCAGTGTCACAAAGGAGACTCTCTTTTTACTTGCTAGATCTCCATGGTAACTGATGCTGTGGAGCTAACCTGGTCGGGAGCAGGTTATGTTCAGAGTTTTGGATTTAAGAGCATCTCCCTTTAACCAGATCGTTTCCTGACTATTATTTATGAGCGTTACAGATTCTCAGCTGAGGGAATGTGTTTTATCTGCAAACATGCTAAGTTGTACGTTACTAATATCACTGAATGAAGCCGTGTAGTTACAGCATCACACACTGTAAATATTCCGTTGCCATGGGAACCTGACGTGTGTTTAGTTGGCGATGCAAAAATCACATAAATGTGTTTTTATGTTTGGCTCTGATTTGCTGTTAAGTCCGTTTACTCTGCTGCTACTGCAGCTGATAGACCACAGATTAGAAAATGGATTATTCTGCTGGTATTTATTACAGAGAATATTCAATCAATAACTTAGATTTTGCTTTGATTTGGCCAAAAGTTAAAATGATTTCCTGCATTATGGGACACACCTAAATGACCTTCATGACCTAAATGACCTTCAATACAAGATCATGTTTAAATATATGAAGTTTAAAGTTTAACATGCAGCTGTCAGAAATAAGTGGCTGCATCAGTAAAATATTACATATTAACACATGATTGACCGTTTTCTACGAGCAGTTCTGTCTTGCACCATTTGCAGTAGTGGTGCTTTTTAACCACCATATTTTTATATTCCTCATTATTCTCCATTAAAACAATGTTTTGACTGAAGCAGCTGCACATTGTTTCATTTTGTGCAGAACAAGAGTGACGTGACGCGTTAAACGCGTCCTTTATGTGAACAGAGTCGGAAGAGGAAAGTCGGAGTTAACAAAGAAAGTTGAACCGCCTTCGTGATACCCGTGATCTCTGACTGGAGCTTTAGTTTTTGTCGGCTTATAAAAAGGAAGCCTGGATATGTCAAACTTGCTTCATCGTATACCCCTCAGGTCCCTATTGTGGTCATCCTTGATGCCACTCAAATGCCTCTCCAATTAGTTTCGTCCTATGAATGGATTCCATCTTCACTGTCTTGGACTGCAGCTCCTCCTGCGACCCTAGTGAGGATTAAGCAGTGTATAGATAATGGATGGATGGATGAATGATCGATCTGTCCAGGGTGTCCCCTGCCTTCGCCCTAAGTCAGCTGGGATAGGCTCCAGCCCCCCCGCGACCCTGATGAGGATTAAGTGGTGTATAGATAAGGGATGGATGGATGGATGGATGAATGACGAGGTATCCAACTACCATCACCAGACAGTGAAGCTGAAATCCAACCATGGGATGGACAGACTCTCTTGAGAGGCAACTGAATGACATCAAAGATTAACCACAACAGCAACCTGGCAGCCTCTTTCATAAACAGGAGACAGGTAGACGGGTAAAAAAATAGCAGTGAATACACAAACATGCAGAAAGAAGCATCAAAGTGACATACAATAATGATACCTTTTTAAGCAGGCAACGATATGCACAACTAACCATGTGATCACACAAGTTCAACTAAATCTGGTGGAGAGTTCTAATTTAGATAATGATTGTGCCCTGAAAAATCATATGATCATATCATATGATGTTTTGGCCAGATGGTCTACCTATAACTACAAACCAGATTATGTCATTTTGCAAAGGTTAAAACCCTGTTTAGACCAATGGTTTTATTGACAGACACCACACGCATTCTTTTTCTAACACCTTCCCCTCCAAATGAGACTGATACTTTGGTACAAAACACAGACTGGAACCCAAGTTGCACTTTTTTAATTTTAGAAAAAGTTGAAACACAACATGATCTCTGACCATTCAAATTGTTTCAAGGGCTAAATGAAAAAGAAATAACAAGGAAATTTGGTATTATTCAAATTTTCTTACTCAACAGATCATGGAGAAAATGGAAATGAATGTTAGTCTTCTCCAGAGTATTTTCCAGTTACCCTACTTTGTTTGTAGCACAGCTTTATTGGTACTTTCTGGAAGTTCCCAAATGCTGGATTTATCATTTTTCTGAAACAATTGGCCAGTGTAGTTCCATAACAGCTGGTCATACAAGAAGAAATAGTGAATGTGCTTTGAAATATATTGAAGTAATCTGTACATAGAGAGTATTTTCGGCAGAAGAATTTGGTATGAACTAGCATGTGTGCATTATTGGTAAAGACGGAATATGTCAGCCAATACAGTGTGGCTCATTGGTGTTGGTTTCTAGATAACAGGAAAGTTCTGGCTTTGGATACATGAACAATACTTGTCAGGTGGGTACAGTTGTGTATAACTTAATTTTGATTTTTTCAGTGCATCTAAAATGCCTTTTGGATTCAACCTCTCCAGGCTCCCTATCAATTCGTACAAGTGTAAGGACAACCCACCTGCAGAAATACATGATTCCGCTTATGTTTCTGCCATCAGGAGCAGCACTGGGCCCCCTGCTGGCTGGACTCTTATCTGCTGGTGGCTGGGATCAGGTCTTCTACATGCTGATGACTGCAGACTTCCTTGCTCTGTTGGTGAGTGCTTTAAAACCTTAAACAGCAGACATTACCTGTTTGGCAGCAGAGAGGGGGCAGACACAGTTTCAAAGTAGCTATTGAGCAAAGTGGACAATTTAGCAGTAAAAGAGCTGGATGTTTACCTGAGGAGTTGGTGGATATCAAAAGTACAGTTTAAAGGAAAGTGAATATTGCACTTGATGTTATGCTTAAAGTTATAGCGTGTGTATGTGTGTGTGTGTGTGTGTGTGTGTGTGTGTGTGTGTGTGTGTGTGTGTTCGCGTGCGTGAGTAGCTTTTGCTACGGCTAGTGACAAAGGAGATGTCCTCGTCTAAGTCCCGTCCCATCTCCGCTGTAGAGTGAGTATTGTTGTATCTTGATTGTGATTGTGCTCGGTGCCCTCTTACTATTTGCTCTTGCTCTTCATGCTTCACTCCCATTCCACTGCATGCTGTATAAACTTGTTCTATATGGCTATTGAACGACATGTCCTGGTCAAATATAACTACAAGGCTCTGTACAGTAGAACTGGAAGCCAAGGCAATGCCATCTAGAGCAGCTATCTGATGAGATAGGGCCAAAATAACCTCAGTTTTGTCAGAATTTAAATAAAGGAAATTCCAGGTCATCCAGGCCTTTATGTTCTTCAGACGTGCCTGGAGTCTGACCAACTGATTGGTTTCATTTGACTTCATAGATAAATATAACTGGGTGTTGTCTGCATAACAGTGGAAATTTATGCAGTGCTTCCTAATAATAATGCCTAAGGGGAGCATGTACAAGGTAAATAATATAGGTCCAAACACAGAGCCCTGTGGAACTCCATAACTAACTCTGCTGTGGGTGGAAGAATCATCATTAACACTGACGTTGACCCAAAACTCTGAGTGAAACATTAGTGAACTCCACTTAAAATCGTTTATCCTTCATGTAACATCATTTTTTAGCTTGCAGCACCACCACCTGCTTGGAGGAAATTCTGCCTGTAATTCTTTTTGCAGCTACATGACTGTTGAAAGTAATTTTTCAGCATGGAGCGCTATTCTCCAAACAGCAGCTAATGTTATATCCATGACCAGAGACAGGAGCGTCTCATATTTTTAGAATATGGACAAAAGGTTCAATGTTTTTCATCAGACATTGACAAGTGAAAAATGTATGTATTCCAGACTCAGTACACATAAACTGAAATATTTCAAGCCTTTCTGTTTTTTTAAACTTTAGTTATAAGTGCTTGCAGCTCATGAAACCCCCCCAAAATCAATCTCAAAATATTAGAATATTGCACAGATGAGCTGTAAGCCTTTATCATCAAAGTTAAAACAAACAAAGGCTAGCAATATTTCAGTGTATTTGTACTGAGTCTAGAATATACATATTTTTCACTTTGACCAATGTCTGAATAAAAATATTTGCTTTTTCTACCATACCTAATTTTATGAGATGCACCTGTACTGGTGTCGTGACTCAGTCTGCCAACAGTGACCAGTGATGGTCAGGCAGCTTCATCCAACACTTTTTAAAAAAATCTCTACTTGGTCAGCTATCGGTGTCTTCAAAAGTTATCAAGGAAAAATAGTCTTCAAACAGCTTTCAAAGTCTGATGTGAATAATGTTCAGTCAATAAAGAGGTTGCAAGAATAAACATGAGCAAATCTCGAAATTAAACTGATCAAACAATGCATCTCAACTTCTTATAGACTTTTGCAATTTCTCCGATTCTCCTCTTTCTCCTGTGAAAACACAACCCATTCTTTTTTAAAAAGACCAATCAAGACATCTCTGCCACCATTATGTTTGAATTTGTTCACATGGGTGTATGAGCTCATCGTGGCACAGTTTCAAATAGCTCTTTATAAAAAAAAAACAAACAAAAAAAACCAAAACATCCCTTGTCTTGTACATGCATCCTCATCATTTACTGCTCACCCCAGAGAGAGCATCCCCTAGTGCCATGTACACCACTATCACCTGTCCTGCACATGCACCCACTCTATGCTCAAAACACCGACTGCTCATACACAAATTCAGCTGAGGTTTGCATGTTAGCCTGCCAGGTCACTATGATCCACAAGTATACACAGGCCTCACACATGGACTTCCAGGCTCTCGTGTCAGACAAGCTTTTCTATTGTAGTTGCTGTATTTTCTAAGTTTCTATGGGTTGTGATTACACAGGCTTGTACAGGATTAATTCATATTGTACTTGAGTCTAACTTAATCATCATATTTTCCAGTTTTTCATCATTTGTTCAGTTTAAAATTACACAATACTAGCATCATGGTTGATGATTGCTGCAGGCCATGTTCACAGACCCCTGTGAAGTTTACACACAAACTAGCTGATTTTCTGAAATGTTTGATATGGCATTTCTATAATTGTTGTTCTTAAATGAGTTCAACTGTGGCTGCTGACCTGGCTTGTTCCACTGTACGTTTTCTGGGGTCCTGTAACATGTTCACTTTCAGAGATCTCATGGAATCTGTCTGAGATAACAGATCACCACAATAAAAGCACCACCTACTGACTAGTCAATTCTCTTTGAAAAACACTTCATGATTCATAGAAGATTCCGTGAAGCTCAGTGAAAGGACAATGAAAGGGTTTCTTAGGAGGGCCCTGGCACATAGTCGACCATGATCATTATAGACAGGTGGTTGTAATGTTTTGCCTTTTCTGAGTATGTGTTCACAGACACAAACTTCAAAAAACCAGTCATGCTCATGGACACACTCAGCATTATCACCCACTAAAACCATCACTGAATGACTACATTTTCTAGTTAGTGATTTTATCTAAATGAATGTATTGAAACCAGGACACAAAATGTGTAGTTCCATTTGTTTCCTGAAAAAAAACAAGTGTTTCCTCATGGGCAGTGGGTTCAGTGTTCACACAGCTTATTGCTCTTGACTGTAAAACTTAATTGCACCCAACTTATCAACACGGTGTTAATGTTTGTCTCTACTTCACAGGTTGAAGGAGCACTGAGCACTTTGATTACACACACACACACACA
>NW_007577890.1:208463-213152 GCF_000690725.1 Stegastes partitus
CACACACACACACACACACACACACACACACACACACACACACACACACAAAGTGCGTTGAAACCACTTGTCTATGTCTGAGTCAATGACTGGACTGGACATAATAATGTTCACATAGATACATGATAATAAACCAACATGTGTGTCTGTGAGCATACAAACATGCTGCTGTACACGGAAGCATCACAGAGGAGCAACTGGGATTTCGGCTGGTGCACCAAACAGATCAGCAACAAACTTCAGATGAGTTATTGTCTGCACTTACTGTATTTGCACACAAGAATGCACATGTACTCATCTTTTCTGTCGCCTTTTCAGCTCTTGAGCTCAGCTTAAACATGAACTCACTTTCTGTAAATCTTCATTTGACATGTGTATTGGGACTTCAGATATACTAAAGGCAACATTTATTTAAGTAGCAGTCTTTGAAATAGCAACTTCCACAACTGTATTCTTATGGATTCTTATGCTTACAAAGTCATCAGACTCTAACCAGACATCTGTCACCTTACCAGTCCAGTTTATATCTTAACTTAATCATCTTAACTGTTATACATAAGGAGCCATTTATAATTTTATACTAGGGCCCTTCAGTGGGATCATGGTAGGAGCTATTCTGGATTCAGACCTTCAAATCACTCCCACATCTCTGATTTTAAGCAGCTCACAAAGGTCAGGTCTTTGACAGCTTGAAAAACAGTGAACAATTGGCATTCTTGGTACTGATTAAGAATACGATCATCAGAATTTGAGAACCTTGCTAGATCCAGTAAAATTTGCCACAAACTTGCAGGTTTTTGCAAATCAAAAAGTTTTACTTGTACAAAAACATTACCTGCTACTCACAACTGTTATTGCAGCATGCATGTAGCCAAACAGTGACTAAAGATGGATGGATGCAGCAGTAACTAATGGCTTGTTAGAGCAGACAACTATATTTGATTAGAAACTAATTCATTTTTATTGTTTGTGCACTACATGTTAACGAGCATGAGAACCTGCAGTAGCCAAATTAATAATGCTACTGTACTAGTTTCCTTCTCTTTATTCAGTTGCAAAAATACATGACAACATTCATAATTTGGTGTAATTGTACTGCATATTATACTACACCAAGTATTTATTATCCATGCAAAAGCACTTCTACCACTGAAGATTTTTTTTTACAATACCATTTCTTGATATCTTCTGACGTACAACTTTCAAGGTGCATACCTCCACCTGCACAAATTGAACTAAATCTATCTGCATGAATAGACTGCATTAGAGAGAAAAGAAGAAGCATTGCATGTTTGTCTGTAATTATGTGGACTGACTGTTTAAGCTGTTGGAAATGTTAGTAGCGTCCCATGTTCTCACCTTTGAGCAGGTGCTTTTAAACTTTCAGTACACTGTGTGTTTCTATATGACATGAAAGTACCCCAATGTTTCTCTTTCTACTATTTAAATGAATGTTGACCACTCTAAGTGTCCTGTGTTCTGTGGAAGTTGCTGTTTCAGTGTCACCTTTGCCTTACCAAAGAGATTATGGGATTGCGGTGTAATTTAAATAAGAGACTACTTATTTTGCAAGCGATTTAACCTTTTTCTATTCGTTTTGTGGTGGTTTCTGATAAGCTTTTTCCAATTGTGTTATTAAATGAAGTCACCAAAGCTTTATTTTTATATAATAACTCCAGATAATAATGTGTTTACCATTGTGGGAGTGGGGGGTTGAGATATTATGAATGTAAAGTTGTCACACCTTAGGGTTATATTTTACAGTGCAATGTTGACAAGTTGTTGTATAAAAGTTCTTAGAATAGGATTATCAGTGCATTTAACTCTTCTTCCAATTTGTAATCTTGTAAACAGTCAGCTCTTTGTCACATTTCAGTCCAAATCATGAAATGAAGACAATACGCATCGCTAATGTTTAGTGATTTTTTTCCGGGTTTGTTTAATATTTATTAATATATTATGGTAATTTATTGTCTAGCCACAAAATACAAAAGTCTGTTAATGTAACATGAATGTATATCAGCAGTTCTGGGATCATTTCCTTTTAATGGTGGAAGTGTTGAGACTACATCCTGCTATCTTTACAAAAGGACCACATTTTGTGTGTATTTACTATGTGTCAGTGGTAGGCTTAGTACTTGAAACACGGTGTGCCTTGTTTGTTGTTTGTCTTCTTGCTGGGCTATGGATTTTTGTATTAAAATAAATTATTGCTGATTTATTTAATTTGGGGTTGAAAAACTTCAGAAGCATTCTGGAAAAAAAATAAACCATTTGTTTTCTTCATTTCTTTGGGCGTGTGTTTTTGATGGCTTTTTTTTATTTTTTTGCGGCTCACTACTACAGACCAGCTAAATTGGTCTAATTCATGGCATGGAGTGGCCTTAAGTCTCAGGTGGAGGTGGCAGGTGTCATTTGAAATGGTAAGCTCCTGACAGGCAGGAAGCCACTCAGTGACACAGGCAGACTAGAAAACACACATACATGCGCACACACTTATGGACTGGGAAAGGGTGAGTTACAGGCAGCAACGATCCCTGACGTGAGTTTCTAATCATACAGTATACCACTGAATCCAAACTTCACCCTCTGTTTTCACGTAGACTAAAGGTTTGATTTGAAAACTGATACAAGCTTAAGTTACAGCTGGTTAACTACAGCACCACTCACTACACAAAACTGGATTCTGATTCATCAGATTCTTATGAGTATGAGGTAGTTTTCTCCTATTGTGAACTCTGGATCTTATCTCATAAACAGACAGTAAGTCAAAAATAATGACATGAAGTTACAATATCAGGATTCCAAATGGTTTCCTTTTGCATGTGCATCACAGGGTAGGTCTTCATACAACACTTACATGCTCATGTTTACACTGAAAATAAGTTGTGATCACTTCAACACTCCACAAGTGAGTAGAAAAACCAGACATGGGACAAACCCTGCACTGCTCCGTGCAGAGGTGCATGCTTGCATTTATCTGAACGCTAATGTTAGACTTCAACAGTTTGAAGCAAAACTGTGGCAGTGAAGTGTACCTTTCTATGTTGAGTTCCCTCCTGAGTTACAGTGGAATAATTTAGTACTGGAGCAGCTAAGTTTTTTTGTTGTGTAAGTCAGACCTTTGAAACATCCTATACTGTAAACTTTGCATGGACCTTTTTATAGTTAACAATCATACATATTGACTACAGGGTCACTTCACAGCCAGCAGACAGGAGGAACGCTCCCAGCAAGCAACAGCTCTTTTACTGTTAATATGTTTTGTTACAATTGACCTCACAGACATGAAAACAGCAGAATCTGTTATTTTATTTTCTGTTTTAACTCTGTGGTAGAGCAAGGAAGCAAGTAGGTTAGCTTAGCATAATTGAAGGAAGAAGAAGAAAACATCAGAATCTAGAAATATCTTCCAACAATGCTAAAGCTTACTAACAGACGTGCAATATTGTAGTTTTCAGTTTAACTCTGTACATCTGGTGTTATCCAATTTTACAAAGTAGTTCATTAAATATTTACGAGCCCCTACAAGACATTAACTGATATGAGTAGATAACTAACAAGTAATTTTTAAATGTGTTAATAAACTATACACAGTGTATTACCAAATGATGTTGTAAATGCTTCATTCATGCATAACATTAACACAACATTTATTCCTGGTTAAACCTACAGGTAATGAAGATCATCTCAATTTTTTACTACAATAATAATATACAGTTGTAAACACAGTCAGATGATAATGCTAGTGCATCTGATCAGGTGAGCACCTCTATGTTATTGAGTGGAACGAATGGCTTGTTAAAAAGCACCACAATGGTCTCCTTGGAGGGTTGCTTCATGACATTTCTAAAACGTATCACTTAACGTTTAGGGAGCTGCATTATGAAGCACCATGAAAGCTACTGCCACGGCACTGACACAACAAAGTAAAGGGTGTTTTTCTTAAATGGTGACACTGAATTTATTTTAGTCTTCAATCCACTGTGTTTTGTAACAGAAACTGTTCAGTTTGAATGTCTTTTGCATTGTATTGTGTAGTAATTAATTGGCATTTGATGTGTATTTCTCAATTCTAAACTTAGAGAACTAATAGTAAATGCATTATTTTAATGGATCATAACAGTAAGACAGACCTTGCAACATTTTTAGATCAAAGGAACTGGCAAGTTGTCATATTGGACTATGGACTATTTGAATTCAATTTTATTTATATACGGCAAGTCACAATTCGCAATTCTAACTATCAGCTTTATTAAAGAGGAGAGTTTTAATCGTAACCTTAAAGTAGAGAGGGTGTCTGCCTCCAGAACCCAAACTAGGAGCTGATTCCACAACAAAGGAGCTGATAACTGAAGGCTCTGCCTCCCATTCTGCTTCTGGAAACTCTGGAACCACAAGTAGACCTGCAGTCTGAGAGCAAAGGGCTCTGTTAGGATGACACGGTACAATTAGGTCTGTAAGGTAAGATGGAGCTGGTCATTTAGAGGGGCTGCAAGGTAGCTTGGTGATTAGCAACATCGCCTCACAGCTAGAAGATCCCCGGTTTGTTCCAGTTAGGACGCCTGGGATCTTTCTGAATGGAGTCTTCATGTTATCCACGTGCAGCGTGGGTTCCCTCTGGGTTCTCCAGGTTCCTCCCACACAGTCCAGAAACACGTTGAGGTTAGTTGGTGATTCTAAATTGTC
>NW_007577890.1:213433-215693 GCF_000690725.1 Stegastes partitus
AAAATTCACTTTTCACATCTTAGACATAAACAATCGATTTTGGCCGAAGTCGATCCAACGCCCAGCCAATCAAATTACGCTTCTCTGGTCATGTGGCGCGCACGGTTGAACGCAAAGGACGACGGTCATTGGCCATGGTGGCAACCAGCAGTAACGGCGGTGTATCAGTGAGTATGTTAACCCTTTGTTTGCCTTCTGTGTCGTTTGTTTTTTGAGAGTCAGTAACCGGTAATGCACGACACGTTTCTTATTGGATAATATCCCTGAGGAGCTTTTAACGATTTGCACTAGTTACAGTTTAGCTAGCACGGCTAAAGTTGTGCCAGCCTTAAACCAAAGTTTATTGTACTGAGTACAGAGGCACTACATGTGAGTTTATGTCAAGGTCTGACTGACAAAAAGCAGTAAGAACGCCACACTGACAGCACGTTCAGCAGCTGGGTATCTGAGTAATAATTTCACAAGCACACAAATGGATATGTAGGGGATGTGTGATGGATGCGCCAGAAAATGCATTATTAACATTATATGGTTTTACATGGTCAGCATCTATTACTGTCCATTTTCAATATTTCTACCTCCATCAAGGAGGTTTACGTTTTAGCCGGCGTTTATCTGTTTGTTGTTAGCAAGATACCTCAAAAAATTAAGAACAGATTTTCATGAAATTTTCATTAAATGTTGATAATACTACAATTAACAGGTGATTAAATTTTGATAATGCTCCTTCTTACCGTCTGGTTATTTTCTCATAAACCAGTAAATGCTGTTCTGTCGTTGCGCCGTGTGTCCACTAGATAGAGCTCTGACTCCATTCAATCCTCAGTCCTCACTGCTGGCTTCTCAGTGGAGCAGGACAAAGCTGCAGCCAGGCAGCATTACAGGAGTGGGCTGAGCAGAGCTACTGACAGATCAGTTCAGAACCACGTTGTGACATTAACAATGACTCAACATGTCTCCTGTCAAAATGTCTGAGAGTACAGAACGACCGTTCATCACTCTGTCAGCTTGGTATTAATCATGTCAATGTTAATTCAAATGCTAAAGGTATGTTTGATTCTCCGTGAATCTAATAGTGTAGATAAAATGAATGCAGGACTATAACATTGGTTGGAAATCACAATACGGTGGAAACGAGCTGCTGGGCGGAGGTCTGCGCTCTCCGAGGGCTTTTCTAATTCCTATTATTTCTGTCTTCTACATAATGTCACATCAAACAGAATTATCAGGTTTTCCAAAACTACCACTAGTGATGTTTGATCAAAGAAAAATAAATAAGACTGCAAAACTGATATGAAATATAAGGATGTTAGAAGTGGGAAAAATAATATAAGTCTTTCTTGTGCTTAGTTTTTCAATACAGGTTCTTCTTCAGCACATTATATGGCCATGTGAGAATGATGATTGTCCAGGTGACACCAAACGCCACATGTCAGACTATCTTCAAGGGTTCATTGCTAACGGTAGGTTCACAGAGTGCATATGCTATGTTAATACTGTTTGGGTGTTTGTTATATTGTGAAAGTGACTTCGCTGTCCTATAAACAACTTGTGTCAGGGGTTAAACTAATCTTTTACTTCGTGTAAACTGTAAGTGCTGGAGTTAGTTATTTTGATTAGTAAAGTGGGATTTTTTTTTTTTTGCTTTGCTGTAGCCATTTACTCAATCCATTTTAATCCACTCCTCAGCAGCACCATCTGAACTGACCTGAACTGAGTCAAATCCTGGACTCGATGGGAGATTCTACCAAGACTTCTCTCCACAGAGGTAGTGAATGGCCGATACCCCACAGCCTCCACCTGCTGTGAGACCTCCCAGGACATTACAAGGACTGCACATCTTTTAAGAGTGACATCCTGGCCTGTATTTTCACTTGCCAGACAAGATTTGTTATATGTGTCATGTCTGTCAAGTCTTTGTTCATGTCTGCACATTATGTCTCGTCTTTCCTGTTTTATTTTGAAATCATTTCACTGGGTGTTCTGTTCTAGATTTACTTCCTGTACCTGTCTTGTCTCACCTGCTCCCTGATTACCTCCCCGCACCTGTTTACCATTTACCCTCATTACCTCATGTATATTACCTTGTGTGTCTCACTGTCTCGTTGCCAGTTCGTTGCACTTCACAGTCCTAGTACCAGCGTTATCCAAGTTAAGTCACAGTCTGTTTGATCTCGACCTTGTTTCTGCTTTTTGACCTTGCCTCTTGTCTGCCGATTTTGGATACCTTTGCTTGTTTGATCTCGACCTTGTTTCTGCT
>NW_007577890.1:216157-218724 GCF_000690725.1 Stegastes partitus
AGTCGCACTGCACCTTGACACAATGGGCGACTATGCGTAAACAAAAGCAGCATGTTGCTACCACATGACGCAAATCATGGGACAGGATTGGCTGGCAATGACACATTGCTTGTGGTGCCTGCGCACAAGTGATTTCTGCAGCTTCTTTCTGGTGCTGCACATGCACGCTAACGGTATTTGACACAGATATGGAACGTTACATTACTATGGTCTGTAATAATATGTTACCGACATTTAGAAAACAACTAAACCAAACTATATATATATATATATAGTTTGGTTTTATACATACACACACAAAACTTGACTGGATAAAGCATTTAAAAACACAAGTTCTTGACTGCAGGTGAACTCTAAGAAGTCCAGATCCAGAGGCATGCGTCCCATAATATGTTCCAAATTAGAACAAAGTCTTCTAAACTTCCAAACAGATAATTTAGCAATACTTCCTAGAACAGAAGAAAAAAAAAAGGGATATCATGCAAACTACCACTGACTTGACTGAAAGACTGGACTGTGACATTAGACACTTAAGTTGAAACAGATTTTAGGAAGGTACACATACTAAACAGGCAACAGTTGAAAATGAGCTGCATTTGTCACAATCATTGCACATGAACTCCTTTTATAACATGGTGTGGAAAGAATTGACACTTTGATTTATTTATTTTGCTCATTTCTATCTATTTATCTATCTATTTCTTGTGTGTTTTATTCTTTCTTCTTATTATTATTATTGTTTCGGTCTGGAACAGGTGCATAATAAATTTCACTGCGCGTTATACTGTGTAAAATTGTGTGTGTGATAAATAAAGGCCTTGAATCTTGAATGGTCAGCTGTGACCAGAGCCCTCCAGGGCAGTTCATTTCAAGCTGTTTGCTCACCATTGTATTGACTTTGACTACATAGTTAAAAACCTTTTTTGTCAGTCAGACCTTGACATAAACTCACATGTAGTGCCTCTCTACTCAGTACAATAAACTTTGGTTTAAGGCTGGCACAACTTTAGCCATGCTAGCTAAACTGTAACCAGTGCAAATCGTTAAAAGCTCCTCAGGGATATTATCCAATAAGAAACGTGTCGTGCATTACCGGTTACTGACGCTCAAAAAACAAACGACACAGAAGGCAAACAAAGGGTTAACATACTCACTGAAGCGCTGCCGTTACCGCTGGTTGCCACCATGGCTAATGACGTCGTCCTCTGCGTTCAACCGTGCACGTCACATGACCAGAGAAGCGTAATTTGATTGGCTGGGTGTTGGATCGACTTTGGCCAGAATCGATTGTCTAAAGTCGGATGAGCCTCATTTGCTTCCATAGTTTTTGTTATGCGGACTTGGAATCAATGTGTGGGAAGATGGCCTGTGAAGGCCCAGCTGAAGATGAAGATGGTGCTCCAGGACACCAGCTGCCAGTCATCTCAGCTAATTACCCGGGAACTGAAGACCTGTACTCTGGCCCTTGTTCTTCCCACCTCCGGTCACATCTGATTGGACCACCACCACTATCACCCTGTGATAGACTGGTTACCTGTCCAGGTGAACATGCCTTCGCCCTGAGTCAGCTAGGATTGGCTCCAGCCCCCCATGACCCTAGTGAGAATTAAGCGGTATATAGATAATGGATGGATGGTCATTAAGAGTTTTATATGTTAGAAGCAGGATTTTAAATTCTTTTTAACCAGTAAAGCAGTGACAGGGTCACATACACCCAAGGCTCACTGATGTACATGAGAAGTGAAGACTGACCCATTTGGTCCTATGACATAGAAGAGCTACTGTAACACAAATATCTAAAAACCGTCATGCCTTATTCATAAATAGGTGACAGCCTGCTATGTGTGGGGCTGTGTGACCACAGACCACTGAGTGCCCATGCTGACCACTGTCCACCACAACAGGGCAATGAAAGTAGGCAGCCTGTTCTTGTGTATTACATGGCTAGACAAGTGTGTGTGCGTCATCTACCTGAGGAAGCGATAGCAACAAGATGCACAATGGGAAGAGGACAAGCCAGTGGAAGCGGTGCTTTGGGTAAGGTTCTGCTAAAAAACGTTGAGCCCTGCACTAATATGGATGCTACTTTGACATACAGCACCTGCCTAAACATTGTGACGGACTGCATACATACCTTCAGGGTAACAGTTTCCCTGGTTTGAGCACACTGTCACACAGCAAATGGTGATCAGCAATGTTTAGAGAAATGTGACAAAGAGCTGCATTGGATTCCAATTCCACAAAACCCTGTGACAAGTGATGCCTGATCATCAAAAACAAGTGTGATCCATAGAGGCTTCTCACAATGTCAAGGACTTAACATTGTTTCCTTCAGGATTTTTTTCAGCAGTGGGGGGTCAGGTCACCAGTCCATCGCAGGGCTACACTTAGAGACAGACAACCAAGCACACTCACATTAAAACAATAAAATGAAAAATTTTATAAAAACAAAAACAATAAATAACAACTTCTTGATGGTGCTGTAGAATCAGTGGCAAAGTTTGCACCCAGGCTCAGAACAATGAATTTTTCATTTATTTATTTATTTTTTAATAGAAGAGCTCTGA
>NW_007577890.1:220757-248099 GCF_000690725.1 Stegastes partitus
CAGGACTCTGCTGTGAAGGTGGAGACATGTGGCGGTGGTGTACTTGCGACAGTTAAAAAAAAAAAAAAAAAGAAAGAAAAGAAATTTGAAGGAGCGGCGGCTAGAATTTAGGAATGGCGGGCCGCCGCTGCTAAATGAATGTAGAGGAAACACTGGTAAATGACTCTGTGGCTAATGTGTTGGTGCCTGACACTAGAGGACACCTCCCAAGGTCTGTGGATTCCAGGCCTTGGTGGGTCAGAGCTGTTAAGCCAGGAGGAAGGGGATCTGCAATATCAGGCAGGTGGTTTTAATTTGATCAGAGAAGTCCTCTTCAAAATCTTCAAAAAGTTAGACCATGAAGCATTATACTTTTCCAGTTAGGTAACCACCTTTATTTCCCTGACTGACTTACCTTGCTCCTCCGTGTGCTGATTATTAATGAGCACACGACTGTGATTAATATTAATGATTATCAGCTTGTCAGTCACCTGTAAAGCACTTTGCAAATTCTATGGCAAAGCCGGGCTGTCAAGGCTCAGATATCCCCAAAGTCATGAGGAGTCATGACTGTACATTAGTTCTGTTTCCTGACAGTGAGAAGCTGATGGACTGGCTCAGCTGCACGATTAGAGACTGAACATGTTTCAGTCACACCACGGATGTCACGACCATCACTGCTAATTCTCAGACACACACTGAAGCCCATGTGCTGTCTGACTAATGAATATTAACGACCAGCTGGTTCATGTGCAACTCATTGATTGGTGGAAATGGAGACGTTACAACTCTTCTCTTGCGCACACAGGTGCTTTTGTTGTGCAGCTGTATGTAACGTTAGTGTATGAGAGAGCGTGCCCGTGTGTCGGTGAGTGCGCGCACAGGCGGGGGCGCGCGCGGTCACAGGCTATATGAGATGTGCTCCAGCGCGAGGTGACAGAGAGCCGAGAGCGCGAGGAGCCGCCGTGTCGCAGCGGGAGGCGGGATGCTGTCCGCCTTCTGAGCCTCCGGACCGACACTGGACTAATACCGGGCTACAGTAACAGTAACACAGACACGCGCCGACGCCGTGGAGATACCGGGGGACGATGGGCTCTGCTTCGTCCTCCTACCGGGTCATCTACCTGGACGTGGACGGCAGGATTCAGAAGGTGGGACAGCTCAGAGAACAGCTCCTCCACAAGTCTTTAAACGAAAAACAGACAAACTACTTAAAAGTTGAGGAACTCCAAAGTAGCCATTAGTGAATGAATGTAAGGAGCTGGAGTGAATGTGGCTGGTTGAAGGCTGAGGAGGTGGAAACCTGAAAATGGCTTTAAAATAACATTTCTGAAAAAAGGACATCAATGAACAAAAGAACAGGGCTACTCACAGCCGTAAAATATTTGTTTAGCTAGTTCCGCTATTGGTTTTGTGATTCATTATGAATCAGTTACTTAGCCATGCTCATTGTGGAGTTGAGCAGTATCTGTCAGTGAAGGAGAGCTCATCTGATCTCCTATCCTGTCCAGAGGCAGGACAGGACTGTGTTGCTTCAGTAGACAGCAAAACAGAAGTAGCATAAAGACACAAATACAAAGTACCACAGACTGAAGATGGATTACTGTCAAATACTGTAAAATGTTCATAAATTGCACAAAATTGTGCAAATTCATATATGGTTTTTATTTCAGCAGCAGTAGTTTGTCATGAATTCTGGACCAGCTGGGTGCAACTAACAGAGAACTTTGTTTCTTGCCCTTTGGTTGTTAAGAACTTTATACAAACATTACGATGGTGTTTTTTAAAATTATCTGTAATTTTGAAAGGTGGTGCACCAGACAAAACAAGGTCTTTGTTTATTACTGACTGCAATTTACAGTAAACTAAGTCAATTTTACACAAAGGTGAGTCCAAGCCCTGTGTCTGTTCTTTAGAGTAAACACGATGATACAGACCAGTTTATTTGCTGAAAATAGTATGCATAAGTAGAGGAACCATGAAAGATTCAAGGAACTTTATTTTATTTGTCATGCCAGCTCACATTCACATGTTAGTGGTATGAAATTTGTACTCATGTCCCGTTTTTTTTAAGGAATAAAAGCCAATAAATAAGTACAATAAAACAAGAGCAAAACATGAAAACAAGACAAAAAAAAAAAGGAACCATCACCTTTTCCTATAATCTTGCTATTAGGGAGTGTTTTCATCTGCTGTGTGAATATCTTAGATACACGAAGAATTAGAGTGCAGAGTATGTGGACTGATGGCTACTTGCAGTCTGTACAGGCAGAATAATGTGAAAGGTTTGTTTGGATGTTAGGTTGGTTCTGCTCCACTGGTCCCTCTGAAGAGTGCAGCCCAGTGAGGTTGAAGAATAACCCAAGCACTGACCTCTAAATACACTCTACTTCGCACACAAGTCTGTATTAAACACACATTCATTTCCCATTTCAATTAAAAGATCTAGGGAATATAACTACTGGAGAATTGACCAGCATGATTGCTACTCCACATATTTTAGCACTGAGTTTTGTAAACAATCATACAAATATAAAAGGAAACACATGTACATGTTGCAGGAAGACTGCAAACTAAAGTCCACCAATGAGCTGACAACAGTATTGTGTGACACCCAAACCAAAGTAAACGGTGAATTTTGCTCGATGTTAGATCCATAGTGTTTATAAAAATGACTTGACCTACTTTTCTGTAGTCAAGACAACTTAACTTATAATGGGCTCTTTTTTTAACTTAGAAGTTAAATATTAAGTTAATACATGTAGCCATTTGCAGACATCTCGTCTTTAAATATTTTATTATAGTGGGGCAACATTATCCAGAACTCCAACAAAACTAAGGCTGTAATGTCCACACACAAATGTAAAACCTACTTGTTTCACTGCTAAGGTGTCATTATTATTCACAGACAATCAAGGGCAGTGTAAATGTCCATTGATTTGTCCCATAAATGCTAATGCTGAAAGTTTTCACTCTCAGTTCCTACACTGGAATGCAGCGTTTTGTTTACATTGTCCAACCAATGAAGGAGAAGCAGCAGCTCATAAAAGGCCATATAGTACTGTTTACACCCCAGTGGCACCTTGCATTTATTGCATTGTGTCTTCTTTATGGAGTTCACACCAAGTCTGTATCTGTCTGCTACACAAAACACTTGTCATTTCCTCATGCAGACATTTTCCAAGGTGGTAAATATGCAACTGGGGGGGCGGGGGGTTGCCCGTGGTTAATACAACCTAGTGTGTTTAATGCATCAGGAAGGGGCATACAAAGACTACTGAAGGAATATGTACAGATTAAAAGTCCTTTTATGTTAAGCTCTGCCAGCAACAACAAAAAAGGTGCCAGTTTTCATTCTGTTTTTTATGGTTGTATATTGGATTGTCCTGGTGTTGGCATGTGTTCCCTGCAGCGTATATATATCTGATGCCTTACCATAGGCCATGTTTTCTGTGTTGACTCTCAATAATGCTGAGCTGTTGGTCACATTTGTTAGGCTGGAAATGCATCCTATAGATGAATCCCCTTCCAAGTTTTGTAACAGACATTACTGCTTAGATTTTGATTTAGTTTGTAAAATTAGATTTGAATGAGTTGAGGAAAATATCTAGTTGTGATTTTTTCTGACAGATATTGTGATTTTGGTTTGATTTGCTTGTTGTTGTTGTTTTACTGTCAAGCTTCACTTCTGCTTACTTTAATACATTTTAAATGTAAAGGACATTACCACATGAGATGAGTGTCACACAAGGCTTGAGTAAAACCACATGACTGTTTAAAGCCTGTCTCAGACTTACTGCATAACATATTTTAAATTGCAGACTATGTTCTTGCTAATTGTATTGTTTCAAATTTCAATTTTGATTTGAAATTGGTTAATTGTTTAACTTCATGTTTAATTGTTCAGCCCTAATCTAAAGAGCTTAAAACTTGTGCACAACACACAAACATTAATACAAAAGTGCTTATGTACAGTTAAAGTCATGTTTTGTTGCAACCAGAGAACAGCTTGTATTACAAAGCCATGTTATCACTACGTCGTGAGTTCTGCTATGCCCTGAAATTGTAGTTTGTTGAGTCAAATTTTTATTGAGACAGTACATTTGGTTTCCATGGTTAGTCTTAAATATGGCATCTTATTTATTTGCATAATAGTGGATGAGGCTAGTTTATGGCATGGGATCATGATCCTCAGTGTGTACGCAGCAGCAGTAGCAGCAGCATGTGGCTGAATATGCAAGACTACAGTTTGTTATTGAAATCATTCTCATCATCTTTAAAGTGGAACATGAATTTGTTTGGCACTGCCTAGCACTGTGTAGAATAAAAAAAAAAATGAAAAAACTCATTCTGCTCATCAGATTTGTTTAGGCTGTCAAACAGTGGAGTCAAAGTGCTGCTATACTGGCAAAAAAACAACTTAACTTTCTCACAGTAAGGTCTATACCTTACTTTGTTAAGTGCTGTGTAATAATGTGTTGTAAATTGCGCTATACAAATAAAATTGAAAAAAATATTGAAATTGACAGTAGTAAGAGTACTGCATTGTTGTGACTGTTCGCTTTGCTTCTCGTCTCTGGCTCTATTTAAGGCAAACTATTTTCGTTAATTTAAAAAAACAGATGATGAGTATTTTATCTCATCTCTAGGTTGTTTTATCAGTAAAGTTGAGCAGTTAATAATGAGTGATCATCAATGTATGTGCTTTGATGTAGGACAGCACAGACAGACTGAACTGATGAAACCAGCAGCACAGTCAAAACACTCAATAAATCACTTGCAGAAAAAGGAAATAGATACAAACTGCATATGTTTAACACAAGGACTGGGCATGAACCACAAAGATAAAGGTTTATGTGTATGAGATAAAGGATGTTGATATCTGATAAATACAGAAGATTAATTAGCAAATATTCTAACAATTGATAATTTAACTTTTTTTTTTTGTCAAATAAAAATACCAAACTGTAGGGGTGGTGTTGGTGAAGTGCTCCTCCCTGTCCACTGACCTCCACCAGCCTCTGTCTCTTCCATCTGTGACAAGCTGCCATTTCCAGACAGCTCAGGTGCTCTTTAACCTCTGTCTTCCTCTCAAAGTATTCCTTGTTTTGCACTCCTTGTAATACTTGTTACACCTGCCCTTCACCCTCCTACCTCCACACATCATCTTTTGCTGGGACTTCACTGTTTGCAGTCTTCCGTGTCATCACATGCAAATGCCTCTTTTATCTATGTGGGTCATCCCTCCGTGTGTGACACAAATCACTTGTCATGTTCAGTGACAGTGCTTGACCTTCCTCATAAAACAATAGGAGAAGGGACGAAAACCATTAAATATTTACTGCTGCTACGCTGCAACATGCACATTTGTTAATCATAGGAAGAGCCTGGAGCATGGGAAGCCTGCACATTCAGACTGTAGAGATTCTCTCCAGTGGCTGATTGCTCTGCTTTCTCATTAGTGTAGTCAGAGGGGGAAGAAAAACAAAATATCCTGCTGTAGTTTAATTAGAAATACAAAAGTAGAAATAGAAAAAAAAGTAGCTGATTTTAAACATATGCTTTCTCCAGATTAAGTTTTCCTTCATTTATTCTTCTTCTACGAGATCTATCTGGTGCAGTGGAACGAGACGGTAAATGTCCTGCATTGTTTTGCAACTTCTGCACATATTTGCATGCCGTAAAAGTTAATGAATGTATCAAATTAGAGTGACAAACTTTGCTCCTCTTTCTTATTACCATTATTGGATTAAAAAATTTTAAATTTGGCTTTAGGGTAGTGCTGAGACAAGACCATTTTAAACCACTCTATAGTAGCTTTTGAGTACAGTGCTGTCAAACCTTTCATACCTTTCATTGCTGGATGCCACTTATTCCTCTTTGCCATCGTGAGCTCCGCTGTTTCACTGACTAACATGATCATTCATTATCACAAACACATGCATTGTGTTTAACTGAGACCCAGTTCCATGTACATGAGCATGCCCTTTCCTCCTACATGAGCAACACTTGCCCCAAAGCCAGTGGCCAGCTGCTATACAGAGTTACAGAGGCATAAAAAAAAATTCTTAATTTATGTGATGCATGTTTGCAAATGTGTCTCTAAGTATGTCTTCGCTGTGCAACCTGTAAAAGTTCTGCAATAGAATAAAGGTTCGTTGAAAGGACTAGATGCTACATTCGCTAGTGTTTGCACCACTTTTGATTAGGAGTTCTTGACGGATGGCTGCTATAAGGCTTTACCAGAGGGACACATCATCAGTTGTGTACCCCAGCATCACAGGGTGTTTCAGCCATTTATCACAATACACCCTCTGCTGAGGCAGGCCCACCACAGGTTGATCAAGCCTGGGTGTGTGTCCCGCGGTTAGTTGTTTGCCTAAGCAGCCCAGCTGGTGTCGCTCCTCTTCAGCCACAGCCAATGGCTCGTCCTCTCAGCGGTGTTGGCCAGCTCTTTGATGGCCTGTCTGTGAGCCTGTCCCCTGACTCTGACCTCCCTAAGAAGCTTTGCAGTTGTGCTGGCTATAAAGCCCCTGCATCCCACCTCCACTGGGCACACCCTTACCTTCCAACCTCTGTCCTCTGCCTCGGCTGCTATGTTGGAGTAGCGCAGCTTCTTAGGCTCATACGCTTCTTCAATGGCGTCCTCCCAGGGAACTGTCAGTTCTATGATGTAGGCAAGCCGGCAGGAATTAGACCAGAGGACGAGGTCTGGTCGCAGGGTGGTTGCTGCAATTTCCGGAGGGAAAATGAACCTCTGATCTAGGTCGACTTGCATCTGCCAGTCCCTGGCTGCATTCAGTGGGACCAGATCAGGGTTTGAGGGGCTAACTCTCGGCTTGTCCCCCTCCCAACAAACAATGGTGGATGCCGGAACGCCTCCTGGATGTTAAAGGGTTGGGCGTTGATGAATGCTCTCTTGCTCTCAAGCTTATTGGCTAGACACCTGAGGACCTGGTGGTGTCTCCACGTGCTTTGAGTGAAGCTCGTCCTACAGCCCACCAGGATGTGCTTGAGTGTTGCAGGGGTTGTACACAGGGAAAAGATGGGTCCTTTCCAAGCCATAGCTGCAGATTTGTGGGAGGGGGCAGCACATCATATGTGGCTTGGACGATGAAACTCAGCCTGTTAGATTCCATGCCCCAGAGGTCGCTCCATGTGAGTTTTCTCTTCTCGACACCCTCTCACCTCGTCCAGAGGCCCTGTTTAGCTTGTGCTATGGCTTTGGAGCGTCTGGCTCCTTCCTCCTCCGCACCTCCTCTACCACCATGGTTCGACGCTTGGTTGTAGATGCCTTTTGCCAGAGCGGTGTTACAGCTCCAAGGCCAAAGCCTCCTCTGCCTTGTTGGACGTGGCCCACTACGTTCCGATGGAGGAGAGCAGATTTGGCTTGTAGCACAGCTGTGGCTGGGGTCCACTTCCTCCCTGTTGCTAGGGTAGGAGCGGTGCCTCTCACCACAGGGTCCCGGGAGTCAGTGAGGGACATGTCCAGCCTCACCTTGGCACACTTGAAATCCTCAACCAGACAAGAAATTGGCAGTGACAGGGCTCCGTCGCTGTCCAACGCTGCTGAGGCATTTGGGAAGTCCAAGCCACTTCCTCACGTGAGAGTTCACTAGCCTTTTCAGTCAATTGGCATGGCTAATCGAGACCTAGTACATGGCCAGTGGCCACAGGAGTCTGGGTAGCACTAGAGCTTCAGTTTCCCCGGTAGCGCAGTGTTGTTGATTTGCTTAAGGCCGTTAGCCATATCCTGCCAGAGTTGCTCAAGTTGCTGAGTGTCTTTGAGGTCTGCATTATACTATCGTCCAAGGCTCTTAATGGGCTTCTCCAGGATTGTTGGAATTGGTTCATTGCTGATATAGAACTGCTCGCCTGTTAATTGGCCCTTGACGATACAGATTCTGCGTGACTTGCCTGGCTTGAGCTCCATTCTTGCCCACTGGATGTTTTCCTGGAGTTTCTGAAGCAAGCGTCTAGTGCAGGGGTCGGCAACCCGCGGCTCCGGAGCCACATGTGGCTCTTTCGTACCTCTGCTGTGGTTCCTTGTGGCTTTGGAAAATGAATGAGTATCTAATGAAAATTTATTTACTTTTAGTTCGTTAGTTTTAAAAATGTAATTCTAAATTTGAAGATTATGGTGATCTTGTAACATTAAAACAAAACGTTTAATGTTTAAATTTTAAATTTTTTGTCGCTCAAAATATGCATCACACTCACCGATGCGCGACACCTACCGGCACGCACTGCGTTGCCAACTTGGTGTCTTTCTCGCTAAATCTGGCGACTTTCCAAATCCACTTGGCGACTTTTTTTTTTTTTGTCGAATGTGACTAGGGACAAATCTAGCGACTCCTTCTCGTGTTACTGGAGACTGTTCTGGTGTTTTGGAAACTCTGACGTGAAAACACATATCGTTGTGCAGTTACTGTCCTTGTTACTTATACCACAATCCTTTGATTGTCATTATGCATATGCTTCTGTACACACAACGAAACTGCAGTAAGAAGTCCCAACTTTATAAAGGCTGTGTGAGACAGTGGGTCACCTGTGTAGTTAGTGTGCTGTCTGTATGGGACTCTGTTTGTGTGTGTGTGTGTGTGTGTGTGTGTGTGTGTGTGTGTGTGTCGGGGGAGGGGTGATGGTAGTGGTGTCTGTGTCTAGAAGAGCCCTGAGAATGTGTGAGTGTGAGGAGGGGGAAAACAGGAAACTGTCCTTAGTCTTTCTGTTCTAGCCCCTCAGACTTTACATGTTGGATCAAAGTCCTGCCCTGATGACATTCTCATGCCATTATCCATCCACGGTCACAGCGCCACCTTCTGGAGACATGAAAGGACACGTTCTACAATTTTATTTGCCTTTATTAGCCGGGTGACAGTATTAACTTCAAACGTGGTTCGGGTTACCGTTAGGTGAACTACAGGACGTGGTGAATAAAAGTTATCAAAACGCTTCGCAGATGAGGCCCGGTTTGGAAATGGCGGCCCGTGCAATTTCGATCAATGGCCATTTTGTCCATTTTCGGGGTGTTTCTGGCAGTTATCAGAGTCCTGTCGGATGGCCGCTCAGCTACAAGATTCGGTGGGCATGTGTAGCAGGTCAGGATGCACAAAAAAGTAAATCAGCCCCAAGTCCTAAACCCAACAGGAAGTCCGCCATTTTGAAAAAACACGGGCGAGGACCCGTCAAATGCCGCTTGCGGCTTTAATTCAAGTTGGGCTTTTTATTTCATATAAACGAGGAGGACTCAAATAGACACTAGTTTATTTCAAAGTAACCTTCAACCCAGCGTCTTTTTTTTTTTGGCGGTCAAAATGTTTTAGTTGCATGCAGAAATAAAATTTTGTTTTCTCAGTAGCAGTTCACTGATTTCATAAATGCAACACACTATAGTTTTTTTATACATAGCATAAAGGTAAAAAACCATATATGCAGTGTTATCTTCATTTTAGATGTCAAAAGGGTTTTGTGGCTCCTGGTGTTGTCTTTTTTTGTGGGAAACGGGTCCAAATGGCTCTTTGAGTGTTTAAGGTTGCTGACCCCTGGTCTAGTGCATGGTTTTGTTGTTGTAATAATGGTCATGTCATCCATGTAGGCTCTAATAGGCGGAAGACGCAGGCCGCTGTTGGTCTTCTCGCCTCCCACTACCAAGATACCCGCATGATCAGCTCCATTGCCAGCTCGAATACCAGAGGGGAAATTGTGCAGCCTGCCATGATGCCTATCTCCAGATGCTGCCAGGTTGGGGTGTTGTTCTCAGATGTTACACAGAACTGGAGATCCTGAAAGTAGCTCTTGACCAAATCTGTAATGTGGTTTGGTACGCTGAAGTAGTTGAAGGCCATCCACAAGATCTTGTGAGGGCCTGAGCCGAAGGCATTGGCTAGGTCTAAGAAAACCATGTGTAGGTCTCTCCGTTACTTTTTGGCAGTTTGTATCTGGTGCCAGATGATATTGGCATGCTCCAGACATTCTGAGAAACCCTAGATTCCAGCCTTCTGCACTGATGTATCAAAAAAGTTGTTTCTTTGCAAGAAAGCAGAGAGCCTTTGGGCCAGGACACTGAAGAAGATCTTACCCTCTACATTCAGCAGGCTGATCTGGCGAAACTGGCTGATGGATGACGAGTCCTTCTCTTTGGGGATTAGGATACCTCCTGCTCTTCTCCATGCTTTCGGTATCACTCCCTTCTGCCAAGCCACTTTCATCAACTTCCAGAGGTGTTTAAGGACTCTAGGGGTATTCTCATAGAGCCTATATGTGATTCCATTGGGCCCAGGTGCTGATGCTGATCTCACCTGCTTCACGGTCTTCTCCACCTCGCTCCATATGGGGGGGCCTTGTGTCCATTTGTTGTTCAGATGCATGAATTGGTGGTGTGTCGTTGGGGATGCTGACTGGCTCATGCCTCCAATCATCAGAATAGGTCTTCCTCAGGTGCTCTTCCATATCTTTTATGGGGACTTTGAGGGTCCCACTCTTTTATCGGTCAAAGAGGCCTTTATCAAAGCTGTAGGGCTTGCTGCAGAAGAGGGTCCTTGTCCGATCTTTCCTCTTGCGTTGTCGTCTGAGGTGCTCTGATCTTCGCAGCTTGGTCAGTCACTGCTCTATTTCAGCCTGCAGATCGTCAAGTCCCACTCTTTCCATCTCTGTGGCCTTCCTCCCCTGTTTTCTCAGTTGTCTTCTTTCTTTCACCAACCTGTCAATATCCCGCTGCCTCCTGGACTTCAACTGGTTTATGGGGGCTTTCTGCTGCCTCTGTGTTTTGCCCTTTAATCCCAACCTCTGAGCACCATAGCTGCAGATGATGGATCCCATTTTCCCCAGTTTTCTCTCAACAGGACCCTTCTGTTCTAGTAGGACAACAAGGTCTAAATCAGTGGTCTCCCACTCTCTCTTATGGCTGGATTTGGGCCACAGGATCTGCGGTTTCCTTCCTTCCATCTTCCTTTCTGTTGCTGGCAGTGGCTGGCTGGGCGCTGGGCTGGAGACTGGTGTTGGCTGTGGCTGCCTGGGCTCTGGGCTGGAGACTGCTGCTAGGTATTGCAGGCTTGACTCTGGGTTGGGGAATGGTGTTGGCTGTGGATGGCTGGACTCTGGGCTGGTGACTGCTGCTGGCTGTTCCTGGCTGGGCTCCCAACTGGAGACTGCTGGAGGGTCTATGCAATGCTGAGCTTCAGCTGAGGTGCTGATACCCTGAGGACTGTGGGGGTTCTCCTGCCTCCGGGCTTCACTCGACTGATTTGGCCAACTTCTTAAGAAGTATTGGTCAATGCGAGACCCCTTGCTGAGCTTGCTAAGGCATTTCTTTAGGCCTTGGTGGATTCTAAGGCCCCTCGTTATTTTTAGTTTTGACCAGCCACAGATGCATTTCTGCAGCTCTTGTCCTGCCAGTGTTGATGGTCCATCCATTGTAGTGCTGGTTGGTCTTTTCATTGTCAGTTCCGTACCATGATAATAATAATAATAATTTATCAGATTTATATAGCGCTTTTCTGGACACTCAAAGACGCTTTACACTGTCAATTATTCATTCACACACATTCATTGTGGTGGTGGTAAGCTACAATTGTAGCCACAGCTGCCCTGGGGCAGACTGACAGAGGCGTGGCTGCCATTCTGCGCCTACGGCCCCTCCGACCACCACCTCAAACAATCCATTCATACGCATTTACACCAGGCAAGGTGGGTGAAGTGTCTGGCCTAAGGACACAACGACCATGAAACAGGTTACAGGGCGGAATCGAACCGCCGACCTTCCGATCATTGACCGACTCGCTCTACCACCTGAGCCACAGCCGCCCCGTCTGTCATCGTAAGATCCGTCCATGATGGGTCATCTTCCGCCCCCACTCTCGCAGACCCTGGGGTATTTCTTCCTTTGAGGTTTTTGTAGCAATGGTGAGTGGATCCAGAAATGCTAACCAGCGCTGGATCCTGCTGGTGTGGGTCACTAACCCACACAAGCCCCGTCTGAGTCTATTCCCTCTTGTCAGCAGTCTTTCCTGGCTGTCATCTGGTCTTTCCCTGATTGTCAGCTGCTCTTTCACAGCGGTCACTGGATCACTCCAGACTTCAAGGTTCGTTGAAAGGACTAGATGTTACAATCCCTAGTGTTTGCACCACTTTTGATTAGGAGTTCTGGACGGATGGCTGCTATAAGGCTTTACCAGCGGGACACACCATCAGTTGTATACTTGCCCCAAAGCCAGTTGCCAGCTGCTATACAGAGTTACAGAGGCATAAAAAAAAAATCTTAATATATGTGATGCATGTTTGCAAATGTATGTCTCTAAGCATGTTTTTGCTGTGCAACCTGTAAAAGTTTTGCAATAGAATAAAAAAAGTCAGTGAAGACACAAAATGGTGATAATCTATAGATATCTGATTAAATTCATAGGGGTTTTGATATGTCACCAAGGACTACAACTACAAGTACAAAAAAATGAAAAGTATTTATTGGCATTTCCATTTAGCTGTTTCCAGTAAGGCATTATACATGCTGCCCTCTTGTCATAACTTCTTGATTTATAGGTACATATGAATAGAACACAGCCATTGTACTTCAAACAGCTGCTGTGAAAAGGTCTGTTGGTATACAAAAAACCTGAATAAGGTCAACCACATTTTTTGAATACATACATTGCCAGTAAGTCACAAGAAGGTAAGCTAAAAATGCTGATTATACAACAGCCCGTCACTGGGCCTTCATGTACAAATGAATGGTAACATTAGCCAGCAGCATGCAAACGTTTATATTGTATGCTAATGTTTGCAGGTTAGTACAGTGTTAGCCTTCAGCTCAAAGGAATGAAAAGAACATGCCATAAGAAGCACAGACCAGTTCAAGCTGTATTTTTGCTTTTGGTGATGGATAAAAAATGTATTATCATTAGTGTTCATACTGTTTGTAGTATTATTGACATATATACATGGAACTTTTTGGGGGGTTTTGGTTCCTTCCTACCGTTGCCAATCACTTCCTCAGAGGGAGTCCAAAGGCTACTTTGGATTGTTGGGTTCTCTGTTTACATTCGTAATGTCTATACCTGACTATGTTAAGCGCTATGGATGATAAATGTTGTAAACTGCACTATACAAATAAAATAAAATTGAAACTGAATTGAGTTAAAATTTCCCTGAGAAAATTGCAGTCTTGTAGAATGTTTTGAAAATTTGATGTTTCTATTTTCCCAGATTTTTAGAGGAAAAATAAGCAGGTTCATGTGCATATAAAATATTTTCATTTTGTCAGCTTCATGCCAGTTGTCGGGTCATTGGTTTGTAACAGAATGATGTAGCCTCAGGGTCTAAAAAATGAAGTCAATGTGGAAGTGCCTCAAACCTGCATTCTCCTCTGGTTGTAAAAGAAGCAGATTTTGTAGAAGTTTAGGAGAAAACAACCCAACCTCTCACTTAATCACTAACCTCAGTGAACATTTTCCCATTGAATTATAGACTCAGTCACTTGTTTAAAGAGCACTGTATATTTCAGGACGTATGTAGAATCCCCGAGTTCTCAGTGAGATCCACCATTGGCCCTTTACGGCTGGTTTCAAAAAACAAGATGGCAACAACTTGAACAGTAGTCTGCAAACTAAACCACAAACAGTGGCTCTGCCAGTGTGTAATGTAGAGTTGATGATTATAAATGATGTTCTCGATATTCATGGGTGATTGTTTGTGTGTTCTTCTCCTTCAGGTGGTCTTTAGTAGATTCTGTAGCCCCTGTGACATTAAGGAACTGTTCTGTACAGCCCTGGGTGTGCCAAGGTACAACACACACACACACATGCAGACACATGTTTATTTCTCTAACCCTGTGGAAAATGCCATTGACAAAATGCATTCTCAAGCCCCTTATCGTAGCTTTAACCATCATAACTGAAAACCTAATCCCGACCATTACCATAACCCTAACCTTAATGTAAACACCAAGTCATGCTTTCTGCATCTGTGTCCACAAGGGTATATCTGACATTCATTTCATCCACCCAACTCCACAAGTGTCTAGGAGGTTCTTGTAATTGAAGTAATCACTGCTGGGCTTTCAAGGAGCTTTGTGCATGCTTTGCACCTGTTTCTATATGTTTCAAGACATCCACCACCCGCCTTAAAATTCTGCAGTCTGATCTAACTGACTACCGCCCTGTGGCACTCACCTGCATTCTGATGAAATGCTTGGAGACACTGCTTCTCCAATGCTTCAAAGACAACATGACAGCCTGCCTGGACCCTCAGCAGTTT
Source organism: Stegastes partitus (assembly GCF_000690725.1). Lineage (NCBI taxonomy): Eukaryota > Metazoa > Chordata > Actinopteri > Pomacentridae > Stegastes > Stegastes partitus. The sequence continues at coordinate 234,984 of NW_007577890.1, forward strand.
ACATTGAGAACCAACAAATCCACAGAGGATGCCATCTCCACTCCCTTCCACTCTGTTTTCAGACACTGCCATCATCAAACAACAATGCAGATTTTTATCAGGAGGAACAACATCAACAAAATATCAACATCTAAAAAAATGGTAGGCAAAGACATATACCCCTGTCAACATGAGTGGAGTTGAACGGGGGCATCTGAATTGTTTTAGTTTCCTGAGAAGCAACATCACAGACAACCATCCTGGTAAGGAAAGCTCAGAAACAACCACACCGCTGACGGTTCCCATGCCAACTTCTGGTCTTTTGAGGAGGAGCAACATAAGCATCCTATCTGGAAATATCACAGTGAGACAAGGTGTCTCAATACAGAAGCTTCTGCTATGATACTAGTAGACTCTGTGTCTTTTGTTAGGCTGTGAGATTCGTCCTCCACACTTCACCTCTAAAATGGTTATAATTTTCTTGCTAAATTTTATTTATTTATTTTTTTAACAATTTGTCTTTTTGTCTGTTTGATGCATAAAGGGACTACATCTGCAATTTTCAATGTTTGTACAATAATTTAGTTGAGGTTTTAAGAGGACTGTAAAATGCTGCGAGAATTATGTTACTTTTTTTTTAGTCCAAATTGTTTTTGCACAACACACGTGAACTGCTTTATTGTACCTCTGTCACCCCAGCAAACAGGGACAGTAAAAGTAGAGGACCAAAAGGTGTCTCCCTTCAGTTGAAATTTGGCACTTGTAGTTCAGTCTACAGTCATTTACAGCCTGGTATGAAAAATGCTTTTGGTCTCTATAGCTAGCTACCTACTTACTGTACACGGATGACATTTTCTAAAGCTCACATAGTTAAATTGTATTAAGGCCTAAAAATGCATATGGTGTATTAATTAGAAAGGCGGATGCCGCCACACAGCAGCCTGTGGACCGGAGATATTTGCATTGCCCGCCTGAGCACCACTCGCGCTCCACTTTTTTGCCCAATTTTGGATTAGCTTCGAGGTAGGAGGAGTCAGATAATATCAAGATGCTTACAGCTAAGCTACACTGAGCTTCACAACTACTGTTTAGGAAACTTATGTGTGACGTCCTTTTTTGTATACAGTCAATATTTACTTCTATATGGGGTTTAAGAGTGTCAAACACATCCAGCAACACCTCTTCAATTTCCTGCTATGAGGTTAGGTTAGCTAACCTTGTTGTCATGCTATCTCTGATCAGTATAGCTTTTAACATACAGTACAGACCAAAAGTTTGGACACACCTTCTCATTCAAAGAGTTTTCTTTATTTTCATGACTATAAGCTCATCAAGAGAATGCAGAGTGTGTGCAAAGCAGTAATCACAGCAAAAGGTGGCTACTTTGAAGAAACTAGAATATAAGGCAAATTTTCAGTTGTTTTACACTTTTTTGTTAAGTACATATTTCCATTTCATCGTGTTAATTCATAGTTTTGATGCCTTCAGTGTGAATCTACAATGTCAATAGTCATGAAAAGAAAGGAAACTCATTGAATGAGAAGGTGTGTCCAAACTTTTGGTCTGTACTGTAAAACATAACAAAACACATAAAAACATACATGTGTTAGCTATGCAGGCATCCCAGGACCTAGGAAGGATTACTCAGTGAGTTCACCACCTTGGTCGACACAGAAATATCTCTACAACTATTGTAGGGATTATAGAAGAATTGCAGTTGTACAGACATTCACAGTCCACAGAGGATTCACATTCCAATAGTTGGCAGCTGGAAATGCCCTGTTGCCCTGTTGATTACAGGGCATTGTATCTATTTTAGTGAAATGTCTCAACAGCTATTGGATGGCTTGCCATGTTATTTGGTTCACTCAAATCAAATCAAGTCAAATCAAGTTTATTGTCATTTTGCTGTACATACAACAGTAGTGCAAACAAGATGAGAGAGCGTTTCTTCAGAAACTAACAGCATTTAAATAAAGAAGTGATTGCATAACTGGATCAGCAGTTCAGCATTCTGACAGCTTGTGGAATGAAGCTGTTGATCAGTCTGGAGGTTCTTCCTTTAATGCTCCGGAAATGTTTGCCCGATGGTTCAAACAGTTTATGGAAAGGGTGTGAGGAGTGTCCTGCTCCTGCAGCGGCTCTGGAAAAGTTCAGAGCGAGCTGTCTGTCTGTCTGCCCAGAACGTTGTCATCTCCTCCAGCTGTATGGCCGTCTGGGATATTGTCATGGAGCCATGTTTCTGTTAAAGCAAACATACAGCATCTATGCACGGCTTAATCCTCACTAGGGTCATGGGGGGCTGGAGTCTATTCCAGCGGACTCCGGTAGAAGGCAGGTTCACCTGGACAGGTAACCAGTCTATCACAGGGCTACACTTAGAGACAGACAACCAAGCACACTCACATTCACACCTACGGACAATTTATAATCACCAATTAACCTCAACATGTTTCTGGACTATGGGAGGAAGCCGAAGAACCCGGAGAGAACCCATGCTGCACGGGGAGAACATGGAGACTCCATGCAGAAAGATCGTGGGTGCCCTCACCAGGACGCGAACCAGCAGCCTTCTAGCTGTGAGCCACAGTGCTAGCCACCGAGCCACCTTGCAGACCTCTATGGAAACCACTCTTTGATAATTGATAATTTTTTAGTGATCCCAGACCTTTCCCCAAGAAGCATAATTGGCTCACATTTTTAATGTGTCCAATTCTTTGCTTTATGTTCAGCAAACCTGCAAAACTAATGATATTTCCATCAACCTCCTTCACAGTAAGCTGTACTTGCCAAATGTTGGCTTAGGCAAAGATGCTCAGTAAACATGGTTAATATCATGACGATGAAATCAGAACCAGTTGAAGGATACATTTTTTTGTGTGCCCAGACACCATTCTTATCCAGTGATGGTGTCAAGCTCACATGTGGATTTATGTTTTGCTCTGATGTAATCTTGGAACTGGACCCTTTGGTTCTGCTAAGTCTCTCTCCACCCCTTTTACACATTAGCTGTGCTTGTCACAAAAACACCATCTCATGTGTTGCAGTTTATTATTAAAATACATTTTGACATTTTGATTCTTCTGAATTATTGTATGTCGGGACATTACTTTGTACTCCCCTCACATTCATTTTACCTTTCAGGTGACTTCCAGTAAAACTTTAACTTGTACTTTTGTTTTCATGCAGGAGCACTAATCTCTCCCTGCTGGATTCTTCCGGAGCCATGGTGTCCATTGACCCCACCATGCCACACAACACTGAGAGGTATTGGAAAACCGACATTCCACTGATGTTTTCATAAAATAAATGATTGTTTGACAGAGCATTTGTTTAATCAACCAGCTGGCAATTTGATTGAAAGACACATTCACTGATTGACTGTAAATCCCAGTGTGTCTCTTACTCCTTCCTCTTGGGCTGTTAACAGCCAACATGAGCTGACGTGAAATGTGATCTGTAGAAGAAGCTGAACAGTTGTAACTGAAATTGCAAGTAATCGGAGTACCAGCCCTGTTGGGTTAATGGGTGGTCAATTCTGAAACATACATACATACATCAATTCTAAAATATATTGATTAATCCCTCCAGCACTTGATGAATGTACTTTTTTTCAGTAGGTTTCCAGTTATGGAGGTCTACATTCTGTGTGTTGTGTTCTTCAGAATGCTCCTCTCTGATTACTTACTGTGAGGATGTGAACAGGTACGGGGGCATTAGTGTAGCAAAACTATTTGTCCATGCGTATGTAGAGTTGTCTGTCTGTATCTGTCTGTATCACAATGGACGATACTGTGAGCCTGAGCTCAGGACACAAAAACACTGATTTTCAGATGCTCTTTAGTTACAGATTCTCTCATGGCAGAAGTGTAGCAAAAGTCATGTGGAAAAAGACAGCCAACGGTGAAGTTGCTTGACTCGTAACTGGTGATTTGTTTGTATTTTCAGCATTTGTAATGGAATACGTAGATTTTTCAATTTCTAATACCTTCGTACGCATTGACAGCTCTTTGTACGTATTGACAACTCTTACTACATGTACAAATTTTAAAACAGATGAGCAGATTTTTTACACATTTGAATACCTAATTACAGAAAGACAAATTCCGGTTCGCATTGACAACTTCTTTTACACATTGACAAATCTCACTTCGGACGAACGGATTCAGATGCAGACAGACAACTCTCTATACGCATGGACAAATAGTTTTGCTACAATAATGCCCCCATAAACAGGACAGTTTATTCCACTGTTTTATTGCTGCTTATGCAATGCTTTTCTAGGAATTCGTAATAAACAAATTTCTTTATAAAAAAAAGTGTGGCTCATGTAACTGCAGCTGTGCTTTCTACAGAGCGAATACTCATTTCCTGCTGGTGCAGTGGCATTTTGTAGATGACTATATTTAATCACTATAGAGTGTCACCTATGACAGATGCCACTGACAGCAGTGTCAAAAACAAATAGAAACATTTGTACCTTTGATTCTCCTGCATATTTTGTAGAAAATACAGAATATGCAAGTTCTGGGATTTAATTAAGAAGCATCCTAAACATTTACCACATGCAGAGCTTTAAGGAGTGCATCCTGTTACAGTTAAGCTGCTACTATACACACAGTGTTCTGACTATGGTCACCACTTGTGTAAGTCTGTGTGTGTTTGCTATCTTATCTAAGGGTAGTAGCTAAATGTTCTGTTTGAGAAACATCAACTGAGTGTTGGTTTTCTTCCTTCTAGCCGTAGTGTGTGTGTGGGTGTGTTGTATTTGTGTGTCAGCATATGTGTCTGCCTTCATGCTTGAGTAAATAGGTGAGAGGGACAGTACAGTGTGTACACATAAAAGGCAATGGAAAATTTCTTTCAGTTTTACATCACATCTGCTGTCCAAACTAACCATGTGGTGTCCTTTGTGCCGAAGGTCACCGTATCGAGTGGTACCTATAACTAGTGGACAACTTGCTGGTGAGTTTTGGTGATGACACACACTCTTACACATGATCACACGAGAATAGGGTCATTGGATGACATAAAATATTAGAATGAAGTTTATGTGAGTATGTAAAAAATAGCGACAGAAGGGTAAATGTTATAATGTTTAATAGAGACACAGTTACTGTGTTGAACTGCCATGAGTCTGCTACTCTTCCTGGGGAACATTTAAACTGATGATGACGATGATTTGATTGGGTCCACTTTGAGTGATATTTTTCTTAAAATGCAATCCCTGTTTTGAAAAGAAAGAATCTTCATTCTTTTGCTATTGAGCAAGGCATTTCAAGCGCCAGCTGCTGCAGTGTAAAACACCTGTCTTGTATCACTTGGTGATGAACAAACATTCATTTCATGACTGAAAATACTCACAATACAACAACCTTGGAAGTGTCAGAACTACCACAAAAAACATCTAACCAAAAAGTTTAATCAGTCAACCAAGAGTCTGTTCTACAATGTTTAACAGACTATTCCCTTTTTAACTCTGTCTACTACATATGTAATAAATCAGCCAACATTTTTGGAAAACATCATACACGTACACCAATAGGCCACAACATTAAGCCATAGACAGATGAAGTTAATGCAATGTTTCTCTGGAAACCTTGGATCTTGGCATTCATGTAGATGTTGCTGTCAGACGTACAGACATACCATCCTGTAAACCAACTGAGTTTGGCCATCTAGTCCACATGTGATGTGTGTCATGGGCAGGATCTCAAGGTGAACAGGGTGTCCACTTTGGGAACCTCACGATCAGGTCTTCGGATTTTGCAGTTGACGTAGTTCTGCTGGGGTAATCAGACTTTAAGTGTACACTGGAATGCACCCAACTATGAAGTGGCCTCTAAGTCTAAGGCCATGGTCCCCTGCTGGAAAACGGTCAAAATAAATTACAACTGTGCAAAAGCCCCATGATGACAGGAACTGTGACTTAAAGAGTGAATTAGGTTATAGAGACATGCATTTTGGTTAATAACTGAAAGTTTGGTAAAATTACATTCAATAGAGCAATATTTGGGTTTAGAGTTTGTGTTAGCAGGTTATTAGTCTTGTCAGTCATGTCTCCTCAGCTTTTTGCCTTCCCGTCTCAAGTCAGTATGAGTCTTCAGGCATTCAAGTCTCAAGTAAACTTAGTCCTATCGCAGGCTATTCCAAGTTGAGTCTCATTTTTGTGTCTTGATGTGAGTCTTCAGCTCTGACTTGGTTTTTTCCAAATCCTCAAGGCATGCATGCTCTTTAATGCGCTAAAGAATGATTGTATGCAGCTCTGAACACACTTAAATCTAGACTGCTATCAGACACACAGGCTGCAAAGCAGTTGGCCATACAGCAAGAAGCTACACAAAACTTGTTTTAAATGGTAAATGCTCTGCACTTATACAACACCTTTCTACCTTAGTGGTATTCAAAGCACTTGCAATGTGTTTCCCATTCACCAACTCACACACACATTCATGCAAGGTGCTGCCTGTCATTGGGAGCAACTTCGGGGTCAGTGTTTTTTATTTTTATTTTTTTATTTTTTTTTGGGGGGGGGGCATTGAACTGCCAACCTTGCAATTAGAGGACAACCGCTCCACCACCTGAGCCACAGCCGCTCCAGTAAGACAGTACACAAACAACACTTTGTAATGTCAGAACAGCACCACCACTGACATGATGCACACTAAACTGCAGCTTTAAGCATGACTTGTGTAGCAAGACCAAGTTGGTCAAACTACACCTTGGGCTTATAACATATGAGTATGTGCAGGGCAAAGACTGACTAATGAATGGGGATTGCTGTAACAGCAGAGCAGTGGAATGGAAAGAAATCCAACTGAACAAATTCCAATGAAATACCAAAACTGGCATGAAGTTGCGTCTAGAAATCTCACCTTCTAGATACTGAACAGGAAAGAACTGAACACTGTCACTAAAGCCAATCACTGCACTGTAACTACAATAAATAAAGTCTATTATCCATATAATGCATTTCTTTCTAGATACCTGGTTTCTTGTACAGTAGGATGGCATGGTATTATCTAAATTTATAATCTCAATTTAGAACTAAATCCTGAAGATGACAAAGTGCCATATTTTTCTCTCCCATGGGTGATGCTTACCTATTGTTGGCAAGTTTCCAGATTTGACACCACCTGACAGCATTTCATTAGGACCTGAGAATCTTACTGACAGAGGAGCAGCTAAAATTGGTTGAACTCTTGTTTGACCTGTACCTTGAGTTAGTCCCATGGTTCCAGAGATTGTTTATATGATCTGATTGCTCTCCCTCAATTTTCAAATCCTGTCTGCATGAAGCTCTTCTCTGCTAGCTCTTTACAAAGTTGTCAGACAGCAGTAGTGGTTGACATATTCTCAGGCTAGATACTGTGCTATCAGTGTATGATTTTGTAGTAAAATGAAAGAAAAATGACACTGTAATAGCTGATCATGTGATATGCGTTGCCTGAGAACCACTGATTGCACTCTTTGCCTGTCAGTGTTGCAACATTCCTGCTGAACTGGCTCAATCGGAAATTATTTAACGACACTTTCAGTCATCATTGACCTGTAACCTGCATGAAGGACTGAATGTGAGTGACACAATGAACAAACGTACTTATTTATTTGTTAGTTTATTGGCCTGTGGGTTGAACTTTGACCACAACGCTCGGACTTTAAGCAGAACTGCAAATCTTTGTACATGTGTCCAGTATATTCCCAGTGTGTGGTAAGCTAAATCAGAAGTGGCTTGTTAACACATCAAGCTGTCAGTAAGTTCCTATTCTCTTCAGTATCTGTGTGTCACTTATGGTAAGACCAAAGGGAAGGAGACACATTTTATTTACCCTTTCTCCTCTCGCTTTTCTGCCATCTGTTGCTTTAGCCATCTGACGCTCTGTTATAGGCTTACATAAACTTTGTGTGTATTTATGTCTGTCAGTGTGTGTTTGTGAAAGAAGCAAGTGTGAGCAATTGTGTTTATCTGGAATATTGATGTACAGTACTTCTAGCTACTGTTGTATTAATAATGAAACGTTCTGCCTGAGTGGATTCAAGCTGCTTACCATGGTCCCTTCTGTGTGTGTGTGTGTGTGTGTGTCTGTGTGTGTGTGTGTGTGCCAATAGTCATGCAGTCTGTTGACAGGGTATGTGAGTATGTAACACAGCTCCACGCTTGCTCTCTCTGCAGATAAAGAGGAACTCTTTCAGAATGTACTGACGCAAGTTGCAGAACAGTTTTCAAGGTAAGCAGATGGCTGACTGTATTCACACGGAAACAGATTTTCACTGAACTCACTGTTAACTTGTCATTCTGTAGCTGCTGTTGTACCCGCAGATAGTACATGTGCATGTGTTCTCAGTTTCATAAACAACTGTAGATTTCCTACTTTTTAATCACATTGTCTAATGTTAGCTTTTTTGTAGTGTACTGTCTAGACAGCAGAAAACCTTGTATCTTTAAAACTCATATGGACTTATTTTGACAACAGTGCTGCTTTTGTTTAATGCAAGTGTTTTATAGTCATAATATAGTGTCATAATCTCAAGAGTCTGGAGAACTGCCTTGACTCTTCCAGGAGCATGCAATCCTTCATTTTAAGAGTTTAGGGCTTTCATTCGGAGGCTGCAGTATGTTAATATTTGTGTACTTCGCAGTGGTCCTGGGTCTGTTTAACAGTATATTATTATCTGTCGTTTGGCTTTGTCTTTGCACTTTTTACTCATTGTTCCCACTGACTCCCGACATGATTTCTCTCAGCTCTCTCATTGCTTTTTGTCCAATCATTCATAATGTGCAGGGTGTATTACAGGGTCACTCTAGTACTGAGACTCTCAAGGGCAAAAATACACACACTCCTGTGTACTGCTGTTAGTGTGTATTTATTAAATTATTTATTGCATTTTAATTTAGTTTTGCAGTAGTTTTATTTTTTAAATAATTAACACTGAATATGTCATTTCAATTGCTTATTTACATAAGAATGGAAAAAAAAAACTAAAACAGATTTATTATGATAGAGACTTAAAATCCTGAAGCCTTTAAATATTTCACATTTTTCTTTCAAAATTACCTGAAGCCTTTAGTTGATTATGAAAATTGTTGTTTGGCAACAGTAGGATTGGTGATAAAAACACAGCGAAGCCGAGCAGGACAGGGTGGCATGGGAAGGGTTAAATGTTTTGTTGCGTTTAAATAACACAGATGCAAAGTCCAGTTTCAAATGAAGCAGTTAATACATTAAATACCACCAACAGCTGTAAATATCAACAGCAGAAAAGTGCAAAGATAAAAATACATTTATTGTTATAGAAATAAAGACTCAGATGCAGATCCTGTCTTTTTCTTTGCTCATATCTCCTCTATCTTTCTCCCACCTGTGTCCATCTGTCCACAGGGCATTCAAGATCAATGAGCTGAAAACTGAGGTCACCAATCGTCTTGCCATGCTAGAGAAGAGAGTAGAGCGTAAGTCTGTTATCACTTTTCTGCAACTGCATCAATGCACATCATTCGTGGGTAAGCTCTGTAAGAAGAGACACGATTTCACTCAAAAAGAATTAGAGTGTTTGTTTCATCATCATCTTTACATCCTGGGAGAGGTTATTTCTTCCTGACCCTCAGTCAGCTTACTGCTAAGCCCCTGAGTATAATTGCTACATTCAAGGCGGAAGCTGTTAAACATTACCTGGCTGGCTGAAATGATGAATAAGGTCTTTAGTTTAAAGTGAAAATAACTGTGACTTACATACATATTGCATATGCCCAGAAATGAATGCATGGCACATTTGACAATAAGGTATTGAGGTAGTTTGACTTCAATTTGGCTTAGCAGTGGTATATTACACCACAAAGTGCTACCATAGTTTTATTCATTCTTCATGTACAACTAGTATACAAGGACTTGGCTTCTGTAGCAGTCATGTCACACTGGCCTCATGTGTGCATCGTATTGTTTTCCAATTACACTGAAAGTGAACACTGTATTGATTCAGAAAATCTAGAAAAATAGGTTAGAATCATCACAGTCATCATCACAGTCAATCAGCTGGTTGCAAGAAGCAAAGATACTGCAGTGCGTACTGTAAGCACATCACTGCAAGCTAAATGTGGAGTCAAAATGTATTTTCCTCTCATTTGACATGCTAAGTACAAAAAGTGACTGGCATCGTAGGTGGGGGGATGGGAGGATACTCAGCTTGGTCTGTGTGACACTGTTCCATTATCTACTGATTTGTCACAATTAAACTCTGGGTCAGTCAACAGCCGCTAGCACATAACATTTTGCTAATAATATAATGATTATCACATAAAAAGTACTAAATACACATGTGAAAAGTACAGTTGAGGCTGATGAGACTGTCATTAGTTGTACATATTTTTGGGTCATGAAAAGAAACCTGCTTGTGGTGTTGCAGGAAAGCTCAGAGGATTGCACATAGTAGCACTCATCCTCAAGAAACCATTAATATCTGTATAAAATGTCATGGCAGTCCATCCAGTAGATTGTATATTATGTATTGTAACATTTAATTCCATCAGCATCGTTATCCTAATTCCATGCATCTGTTAAAACTGTACTTCCCAAATGAGATTCAGTAGGTGTGTGTGTGTGTGTCTCATCTAGTTGGTGCTCTGCATATTGATTTCACAGGGATTACTGTAGCAAGGCATCTTAGGTCTTTTAAACTACAAAGAAAACACCAGTATTTAAGTGCTCTACAGTAGTGCTTAAACTGATTAGTGTACATTGATTAGCATACAGCACTATTGTGCTGTTGCATGCTCTCAGGGCACGTTGTTTGAATATGTGTTCCTTTACAGCTCATGAGGCTGTGGACCTCATGCTGTTATTAGAATTGACTGAATATAGGCCGCATTTTAGCAAGTGCAGAAAATAGTGTGTCGTCATCTTGACACAAACACAACAGATAGTGTGAGGTCGTACACCAATGCCCTTTCCTTCTCAGCTGACATTATAAGCTTTCAAGTTTTGCGCATTTTATAAAGTGTGAGCAAGAAGTTCGTCTCTCTCAGGCTGCCGGCCTTCTTTGTGCACTTCTTCAGTTTACATAGTTTTGTCTGTTTGTCTGATGGTATCTTAGCACTTCATGTAGATGTGTCAGTTCTCCCAACTTTAAAGCCCGCTGTAAAATGCAATCAATAAAGGTGTAGTGATAACCAGGCTTGCTCTGCTGCACCATCAGCATTCTTTTTTTTCTTTTATAATACAGGTCTTAGTGTTCTTAACAGGCTAGCTGCTGTAGTAATTACCTACAAGAACATTTAATCAGTGATAGTTTTGTAATCATTACATCCTTCTTAGCAAGGCTGAATAAAGATAAGGGTCGAGTTCAGTATGTGAGTGTTATATCGAGTTAGTGTTTTCTCAAAAATCAGTAGTCTAATTTGTGTAGCTTTTCCATGTTTGCACTGCAGGGCTCCTTCATCACTATTGTGGTTTTCATGCCTACCTTTAGTGCGTCAATGCTTTTGTTCTTCAGCTTTGAACTAAAAAATTACAACACTTTGTACACACTGTACACCCATTTAGTACATGTTTGCATTCCTTGTTAAATAAAGAAAAGAAACAGAAAAACATAGTAGGCAATTGCAGAATTTCATCAAAGAATAATTTCAAATATGTTAACCCCTTAAGCCATCTGTTTAAAAAAAAAAAAAAAAAGTCATCAGGGCAAGTCTCATCCACACCTGACACCTTGCCACATAGGAGCTTTTTGACTACCCACAACCTCTGCCATAGATCTAGGCGAGGCCTCTCCTGAACCTTCAGACTCTGCTTCATCCACAGAAGACTTTCTGGCAAGATTTAGGAGCTCCTCAAAGTGCTCCTTTCACCACCAGACCTCAGTTTGGATCAGCAGTCCCCATTTACTCTTACTGGGCTATCATGTGTGTCCAGCTGCCTTCCACATCCTTTTGATGCAGTCATCTAGGAAGAACCTTTTCCAGAACGCCACCCAGATTTCAAGAAGGTGGAGTACTCCGAACTGCTGTTCAGTGCATAAGCATAGACAACAGTCAGAGCCTTCTCCTTGGTGACATCTACGCTTGTTGCCCATAAAGTTGGAATAATTGTTGTTTTCAGACACATTCCTCCTTTTATTTCTATTTCTACACATCAGTAATCACTTTGACCTGGTGCAGTGATCACATGCTGAGTCCCAGTTACCAGGTGAAACCAGTTCTGACTTCAGGATGTGACTGAAGAGTGGGACGTCCTGGCCATTGACACCATCAACCAGCTGGTGGACAGTATGCCACCATGTCTGAACGCATTGATCCGTGTCAGGGGTGGCCAGACTCAATATTAGTGACTGAGACATTTAAGGAGTACTATTGGACATTTTTATGCATGAAATCTCATCAAATATGTGTTTCCTGTTATATGACCAAGGTTGAAAAATTCAAACAAAACCCTTTATCCTATTGTTCAATACTTCCAGTTTCGTTTAAGTCTGAAAACACAGTTTGCAAAAGTTAATTGTGGTTTAATTTTTACTGTGATATGTGTTGTATGTATATTGTGGAATCAATAAAGTTTTGAGAAGATATAAACTTTATCTATCAAGAATAAATCACATTGTCACAATCATTTCATGAGAAGAGGTAAAAAATATTTTATTCCAACTTTATGGGCAACAGTGTACTTGCAAAGAGGCAACCCTCTCGTTCTCCAGGGAGAACTCCAACACAGCGGCACCAAGCCGTGTGCTTGTCAGTACCATCACATCCGCAGCTCTGGAAAAGAGTTCAGCCTTCTTCTTGGGTTTGGTTCCCAAATCTTTGCAATGCATGCAGGTAAGCCCAGCTACATTTAGCTGGTATCACACCAGCTCTAATTCCTCCCCAACCTAAGTTGTGACATTCCCCATCCCTACAACCAGTCTACAATGCTGTGGCTCAGCACAGCCAGGCGCTCCAACCTGTCTACTGCTTGACTTCAATGCACCTGACCCCAGCATCTATTCCAGAGGGTGGAAGGCTCACTGGGAGGTGACACCATGCTACTTCTATAGGCTGTGCCTAGCCGAGTCCCAGACTTGGCCACCACATGCCTTGGTCTCCCTTTCCCTGTCAAGGTCTTAAAGCTGCTTTTTTGTCAGTCATAGAGGACCTTTAAATCCCTTTTT
>NW_007577890.1:251709-260426 GCF_000690725.1 Stegastes partitus
GAATGTCTGAATACTCAAAAATGCCATTGAAAGTATGAAGCAAAAAACAAAACTCAAAATCATCCAGACGCGCTTTGAATCCATCAGTGCAGCGCACTGTGTCCTCATCATACTTGCCATGATGCTCCAGAATGTGATGAAACAGTTCCTTTAGAACATCTGTCTTCTCAAAGACCGTGTTGACCACTCTGGATGTGTACTGCCACTGTGTTGGAGCCACACGAGGGAGACGCCGCAGGCAAATTTCATCCAGTAGTTGCGTGCGCCAAGGCGATCTCGAAAAAAATGCAGCAAGTTCATTGAGGTGGCAGAAAAAGATCTTGTATTCTTTAAGCTTCGAAACTCCTTGAGTCAGTACTAAATTGAGGCGATGTGCGTAGCAATGTATGAATAAAGCCAAAGGTGCTCTCTCTTTAACTTTAGCCTGTACACCATTTAATCCAGAAGACATGACCACTGCGCCATCAAAAAACTGTGCCACAACTTTTCCCAGACATTTGTTTTCTAACAAAAATTTGATGATAAGACCTGCAATGTTGTCGGCTCGCTTCCCACTGGTAACATCTTAAAATCAAACAAATCGCTCCTTGACACCTGTGCCCGTTACATAACGCAGGACCAGTGCTAGCTGTGCTGTGTTACTCGCATCTGTCGTCTCATCCACCATACCAGAGACAAACGGTGCTTTTTTAACTTCACGTCTTATCTCTTCTCCCATCACCTCAGCAACAGCAGCAATCAGGTCGTTTTGTATTTTACCCGACGTCCCACTAAACACTTTATTAGTGGACAGGTGGTAATGTAATTCAATGTTGCTCTCGGCAATAAGAAAAATAAGCTCCACATAGTTTCCTCTATTATTGGATCCAGTGCTTTCATCGTGTCCCCGAAATGAAAGCTCCTGCTTGCCCAAAAAAATGACACAGTCTATCAGTCTTTTCAAGATGTCTCTGTTTCTTTTCACCTTTTCATTGTGGAGCTCTGTTTCCCTGCGCACTTGCTCGCTTAGTTGTAAGTCCGCTCTGGTCTGCCCAAAAGTTTTTGAAAGCACTGTCGCTTGCAAGTGTCTGGCAGTACTTTGGTGTCTCGTTGCTGCCTGGTGAGGCAAGACAAATTTTCAAATCCAGTGTGGCTCCATATACCATGTCGATCAGTGGCAAATAATAAGCACTCCCAGCAATACAATCTGCGGTGTTCCTCGGACGATGTGATCCAGCTGTACCGCTCGTAATTGCTAGCCTGAAAGTGGCGGGTAAATCCTCTTCCTTGTTGTGTAAGGCTCGCTAGCTTCGGACTTATCCGACCTTTCTTCACAATGTCCAGCTTCTCCTGAAATGTTCTTCTCAAAAATGGCTTTGAAATTAAATCTGCCACCAAATCGAAATCTTCGCCGTCAGCCATTTTGGGGTAAGTACATGTGCAATTAAGTAGGACCATCCTATCCAATCAACGGGTCTGAATGCAGTGCGTCCGACTGACGCCATTTCAAAATCTGATTTGTTGAAGCAACAGCGTTATTGACATTTAGTGTGTATTGGAGGGAGCCTGCAGAACGAGATTATGAATACCCCAGCCCTGCCTGGAAACAAATGAATGCTGAAACGTGATTGGTTAAAGGCTTTAATACGAAAATACATGTCTGGGAGCAGTGCAACCGTCAGAGAAGCTGAGAAAGGAAGTGAACTATTTGAACAGTGAACTGAAGTGAACTGGAACTGTTTAATAAGTATTCATGGACAAAATACTATTAACATCAGTTTGTAATTCAGATATTTTTAGGCCTTCAGTGAAGGCCTTGAAGGCCCTGACGGCCCACCACTGATATCTATGGAAGGTTCTGCCTCCCATTCTACTTCTGGAGACTCCAGAACCACAAGTAGACCTGCAGTCTGAGAGCGAAGGGCTCTGTTTGGATGATACGTTACAATAAGGTCTTTAAGGTCAGACGAAGCTGGTCATTAAGAGTTTATGTTAAAAGCAGGATTTTAAATTCTATCGTGGATTTTACAGTGCCAGTGAAGAGAAGCTAGTACGGGAGAAATATGATCCGTTACTGGTTCCTGTCAGAACCCTGGCTGCAGCATTTTGGCTTAGCTGGAGGTTTTTAAGAGAGTTATTAGGACATCCTGAGGATGAGGAATTACAATAGTCCAGTCTAGAAGTTATAAATGCATGGACTAGTTTCCCAGCATCACTCTGAGACAGGATGCTCCTCAGTTGTGTCTGAAATTAAAGGAAGGAAATTACAGGTCATCCAGGCCTTTGTCCTTCAGACATGCCTTGAGTCTGACCAACTGATTGATTTCATTTGGCTTCATAGATAAATACAGCTGAGTGTCATCTGCATAATGGAAATTTATACAGTGCTTCCTAATTACTAGTGCTAGGACTCTATTAAAAAGATTCATCTAATTAACTACAGGTTTTGTAATTAATCCCGATTTCATCAATTAGCAATATTTAACACAAGCAAAGTTTTTCAATTCCAGTAAATTTTGGTTGACAACTGAATCACTGAATAGACATATACGTGAACTTAGACAACAGAAATGTGGATTTTTCATCTATAATACTCAAAATTTTATAAAGAAGGTCAGAATAGCTTCACTGCTGCCAGCTAAAGGAACACAAGCCTCCACAGAACTGTGACTCTTTGTCAGCCTGGCTTCAGTGCTGAACAGAAACCTGGGCTTGTTCTTGGTTTCCTCAGTAAAGGATGAATAGTAAGCAGCTCTTGTCCTATGAATCACATTTTCATGAATGATAAGTGTCTTTCCAGGCTAGGGGAAATTCTTCTGAATTTGTAGAACGGCACTATCTTGCCAATCTGTTTTGCTGAGTCTCAGATGACTAATTTTTTAAAAGCATTTTTTTTTTAATAATTCAGATTATTTGACTGGTGAAGTAGTGATTTTTTTTCAATTATCTTTTATTTGCTTTAACATTTTTATTTTTCTTTAAACCTAAAACAAGGAGGTCAAACAAAATGGAAAACAAAAAGCAACAAACAAAAAAAAAAACATTAAAGTGGACTCAAGACAAAAGGAAAAACAGCAAAAAGAAATAAATAGTTACAATGGCAGTTTATAAAACAGTACTTCGATACAAGCCATGTTCAGCGTTCATAGGTCTGTTTTGTAGACAAGGTTCAAGCCTGCCTTGCTGTAGTAGGTGGTGTCAGAGGTCCATCAGCGGTCCCCATTATTAAAGACAAGGACTCAGGCACAGAACAACAAAGACACAGTAGACAACGTTAGTAGTTTATTTTACAAAAACGAGAATCTAACAAGCACGGTAACAAGAGCAGAACCAGGTAACACCTGGCTAGGAAGTAAACTGATAAACTAAAAAAAACAAATGTAAACACAAAGAGCTCAAGCTAAATGCTGAGTGGACTGACAGGCAAGTAACAAAAACGCTAACATAAAGAGCTCAGACTAAGATGCTGAGAAAGGCTAACAGAGCGAGCGAGTGAATACCAAGTGCAAACAGAAATACTAGACAGGAGGATTAACTAAGGCATGTAATGAACAAATCAGAAGTCAGCACGGACTAAAATAAAGTGCTGACGGAAGCTAATACTGGCGAGCAGGGAAACTTACAGAGCCCCACTGACAGGCTAGTAAAACCAGAGCTACGTATTTCTACACTGACGGAACAACAAGAGAACACAACAAATCTACAACAAACAAAGAAAAATCCGAAGCTACGATTAGCGTAACTACCACTGACGGGCGAGAATCAAACTTAGCTGGCTCAGTACAGAGAGAGTGCGGGGAAGCAACGGCTGGCGATGGAGGGGGCTTGAGGGCAGCTGAACGGTGGAGTGAGGGCAGACAAGTGTGCTGCGGAACCCGGCTGTAGCTCGTCAGAGGAGAGGTGGGAGATGGCTGGTGAACGGCGAAGCATCAGGAATGGCAGCGGTTGGCAGAAGATCCAACTAGGCACAAGGAAACAAAAGTTAATCACAAGTTGAGCGAGCTAAGCGGCTAGACGAGTACAAGAACGGAGAACTGACTTCGTGGTACAACGTTCTGGCATCTGAGCATCTGAGCTGAAATCCGGGCTGACAGAAAGGTTGCAGCTGGAACGGTCCAATCATGAAGTGTCACTCAGCTGATTAGTAACCTGGCACACCTGTCTGCATGCTCCGTCGCCAGCCGTGTTGAGGCCCAGAGAGAGAGAGAGAGAGAGAGAGAGAGAGAGAGCCAGAAAGAGAGCAAGAGAGAGGGAAGAAAAAATGGTCCAGCAGCCACTAGCTGGTTCCAGAAGTCGAGGGGATGACACCTATATCCTCAGGAATATGTCCCGCTAATTTTTTTAAATGAATGATCGTTTAATTTGTTTGAACAGATTAAATGATAGGGTTCTCTGCTGGTTCCAGTTGAGTTGGATACATTTCTTTGCAATGTAGGATATTATGTTGATCCTCTTCCTGTATGTGGGATACAGGGTTTTGTCCAGTTCTGTAATTAGGAGATTGCATGTTGGTGTAATGTCCAGCGGGGTTTCCGCAACTTTGTCAGTCAAATCATGTACAGCCCTCCAGAAGTGCTTCAATTTTTTGCATTCCCAAAAAATGTGCATAACTGATCCAATACATGTTTTACAGCGATGGCATCTTGAGTATGAGTTTGGAAACATCTTACTAACAGTGAATTATTTGATAGAAGAGTAGTGTTACGGGCAGGGCAGAGACTCAAGCGTAGGACAACAGGGACACAGTAGACCAAAGCAGTTTAACAATTTATTACACAATAAAGAGACGCCAAAAAACAATATAATTTTCAAAAGGCTCAACCAACACCAGGTATCAACTGGCTAGGAAGAAAACTAAAAGTAAATACTAACTCGAAGAGCTCAACTAAGTGCTGAGATGGAAAGACAGACTGAAAATAAAAGAACGAAGGGAGCTCAGGAAAATAATGCTGAGTATGCGATAAGAAAATAAAACTAAATTTGAACCAAGGGAGCCCAGACTAAAAAATGCTGAGAAACTAACAGAACACAAAATGAAGCTCAGACTTGGTACTGAAGGAAAATAAAACACTAAACAACTAACAGAAGGAGCTCAAAGCTAAATGCTGAGATGACAGACAGACTAAATAGAACTGGCGAAGATACTCACAGACTGAAAACGAGCTGAACGAAAGGTGAACAGACTAACTGGAAAAACTACTAAGTAATGACAGACTAAATGTACACACTAAATGCAGTTACTGAATAAACGGCAGACAGAGCGGTGGCGGCTTAACTGGCTCAATACAGATGGAGAGCAGGGAGCAACAGCTGGCAGCGGAGTGAACCGGAGAATGGCTGAAACCAGGAACCAGCAAAATCTACTTAAGTACAGTAACGAAGTATTTGTATTTCATTACTGACCACCTCTACTGACCACTCCTGTGAGCGCTTTGGGACAGGAGGAGCTCACGGCAGCACCGCTGCTCGTTGAGGACAGTAACTGCACAACGATACGTGTTTTCACGTCAGAGCCTCCAAAACACCAGAAAAGTCTCCAATAACACCAGAAAGAGTCGCTAGATTGGTCACTGGTCGCTTTTGATTTTAAAAAAAGTTGCCAAGAGGCTTTGGAAAGTCGCCAGATGTAGCTAGAAAGTCGGCAAGTTGGCAACACTGTGTGTGCTGGCAGGTGTTGCACATCGGTGGTTGTGACGCAAATTTGGAGCGACAAAAAATTAAACACGTTTTATTTTAAGGTTACAAGTTCACAAAAATCTTCAAATTTAGAATTGAATTGTCCCTCATCAAGAACATAGTTATAGGTAACAGAGAGTTCTTTGTTCCAACAATATATCTTGTACAAAAAAATGTATTGTCTCTAACAACATTAACTGAAAGCAAAAATGAAAAAGAAAAACAAACAAACAAATTCAGATCTGCTTTCTGTGGTTATGGCCAATTCATTAAATTGAACCAAGGCATCTTCCAAAATTCTGATTTGGCAACAACTCTGCAGGACAGATAAAAAGGTCACACTGTAAAGTCCCCTTACTGTGATTTCAGGCATAGCAAATCAAATTCCCTAATTAAATCCTCACTGTAAAGACCTAAGAGTATCAAGAACACACTTCTACAAAATGCACCTTAAGATTTCTTCCTTAAAACATTTTTTTTCAGTGCCTACACTCTAAACTGTCTGCATTGCAGTTGTAGTTTCACATCTGACTCAGAACCACTTCACACAAGCATGCCAATTGCCTGAATACCTGGTCGCTACAGCAACAGCGTGGCGCCCACACAGATCTCCATCTTGTCATTGCTTTGGTCGCCATGGTCACCTATTCTAATGGGAACTGAAGTGTTGTTGAAGGCGATCTTTTTGGTTTCAGCAGAGAGAGGTGGACTGATGAAAGAGAGGGAAGGCGTTACACAAAGATATGTTAAAGTCCAGCTGCAATCTGCTGCGGTGACTGATTCAATCAGACAAAAGACAGCTGTTAATATTAAAGCTAAAGCAGTTTAGACATGCTAAGTGAGTTAGCTTTGCTGATTTCACAGTGAGGCTAGCATACAGCTGCAGGATCTGTTCCTCTTCCCCCAGGGAAAACCTTCAGTATGACCAACTCCACTCATACATTCTCCAAACCCCTGCTGTTTCCACTCAGCCTCTCCAATTAGAATAGAATGCTTTTATTGTCATCATACACAATTGTATTTCCATAAAATTCATGGCACACTCAGTGTGGCTCCAGCATAAAATTGCCATAATATTTCTGCTTGGGCACTAGTAGGCTGAAAGATTCAGTCTGCGAAACTAATACTCCACTCCAGGTTGTACTTTGGATTTTGGGATAGGGTATCAGGTCATCTGCAGCTTCCCTCAGCTTTACAGAACTTTATAGTGTGTTTTAACTATTATATGTCTGTCTGGTCCAACCCCTTAATGATTAAGAAAAGTCAATTAATTAAGTACACGCATATGAGGCCTTGTTAATTTTACACAAACTCCCAAGAAAATTCACGAGTTTGAGGTCAAAAATATTAACAATTAGGTTGAAAAAGTTAAGTTAAAGAGGTTTAATAAGGTTTTGATAGATGACTCTCTCTGTCTGCAGTGGAGGGCATGAAGGTGGTGGAGATTGAGAAATGTCGCAACGACATCAAGAAACTCCGTGAGGAGATGGCATCCAGAAACAACAGGTGACAACAACAACAAACATTTGTAATTTGATATTATTACAGTAACTTTTTTCTTTTTTCCACCAACAAACACATTCCACTATGTGCAACAGCCATTACTACCTCATCTTTGTGTATAGTCTTCTTTAAAAAAAAAACAAAAAAAAAAAACTCTTCTGTATATAATGTTTTTTGTCTCTTGCAATATTTGCACTGTGTGTTTTCTGTTTCTGTTTCTTTCCTACAATTTGCATTGGGTGTTCCCAATTATTCTTGCACTGACCGTACACTTTTTTTGGAGATATTGTAACGGTGAACTTTCCCCACTGTGGGATCAATAAAGGTTATCTTCATCTTTATCTTTAATAGCAGTAGTGATTGCATTATTGGTGCATGTATCCAAACAATTAGTCTCTTATGATAGGATTAGTCAGCTACTATTCTGATATTTTTTTAATCGTGAAAATAATTTATGATAAAGAATTCTAAACATTCCTTAGTCCTAATGTGAGTGCTGGCTGCTTTTCTCAGTTTGAATTATTGTAAATTAAACACCTTTGGATTCATTTCAGGCTCTAGGAGCTTGTGATGGGCGTCACTGCTTTATGAAAATATTGTAATTAAAGATAAATAAATAATTGGATGAAATATGAGTACATTATGGAAATAGTCCACATTTAAAGCCCTATTCAATGTTTGTAGTGGTTCATATAGCAGAGTAGTACCAATGGTAGTAGAAACAGTTACATAATTAGAAATAGTCATAATAGATATAACTGAGAGGGAATGAGCAGTGTAAGTAAGATTATGATGGTTCATCCTGAAAGTTCTAGTTTGCAGCTCAAGCTCATTCTAATGACTAAAAGTCTACTGTACAGGTGATGGTGGAAGTACCGATATTGTTATTTATTCTTGCTTTTTCGTCATTAAGCTGATTTTTCTCTTTCAGCAATTTCCTGGAAGACAATAAGAAGCTGACTCCTCGTAGAGATGTGCCCTCCTACCCCAAGGTGAGGCTTTTGTACAAATTCTCTACCCCAAAAATTTCACTCCACTGTGTTTCTGGTAATGACCATTTTGGAGAGAATTTTTATTACTTTCTTCAAAGTCAGAAGTTTACAAACACTAAGATTACTATGCCTTCAAACTATTTGGGAAAGCCCAGATGATGATGTCATGGCTTTGGAAGCTTCTGATAAGTTCATTGACAACATCTGAGTTAACTGGAGGCACACCTGTGGATGTATTTTAAGGCACACCTCAAACACACTGCTTCCTTTTGTGACAACATGGAACATCTAAAGAAATCAGCCAAGATATCAGGAAGAGAATTGTGGACCTCCACCAGTCTGGTTCATCCTTGGGTACAACTTCCAGATGCCTGAAGGTTCCACGTTCATCTGTTCAAACAATTATATCAAGTATACACACCATGGGAATGTCCAGCCATCATAGTGCTCAGGAAGGAGACGGATTCTGTGTCCCAGAGATGAAGTGTTTTGGAGGGAAATGTGTGTATCAACCCCAGAACAAAAGCTGAAGACCTTGTGAAGATGCTGCTGAAGCTGGTCAGAGAG
>NW_007577890.1:260506-267127 GCF_000690725.1 Stegastes partitus
TTGTGGAGACATGTCCTGTGGTCTGATGGAACTAAAATAATACTAATAATGATAATTGATTAGATTTATACAGCACTGTTCTTACTCAAGGAGTAACTCAAAGTTCATACAATCAATTGTCAATTATTCATTCACACACATTCATTGCAGTGGTGCCCTGGGGCAGACTGAGCCACAACTGCTCTAGAACTGAACTGTTTGGCCATAATGACCATCGTTACATTTGGAGGAAAAAGAGGGAAGATTGAAGCCTGAGAACACCATCCCAACTGTGAAGCACGGGGGTAGCAGCATCATGTTGTGGTGGTGTTTTGCTGCAGGAGGGACTGGTGCACTTCACAAAATAGATGGCATCATGAGGAAAGAACATTATGTGGAAATTTTGAAGCAATAGCTCAAGACATCGGTCAGGAAGTTAAAGCTTGAGCACCAATGGTTCTTCAGATGGACAATGACCCTCAGCATACCGCCAGATTAGTTACAGAGAAGCTTCAGGACGACAAAGTCAATGTTTTGGAGTGGCCATCACAAAGCCCTGATATCAGTCCTACAGAACATTAGTGGGCAGAGCTGAAAAGGCATGTGGAGCAAGGAGACCAACAAACCTGACTCAGTTCCACCAGTTCTGTCAAGAGGAATGGGCCAGAATTCATCAAACTATGTGAGAAGCTCGTGGATGAAAACCCAAAACATTTGACCCAAGTCATGCAGTTTAAAGGCAATGCTACCAAATACTAAGGAAATGAATGTAAACTTCTGACTTTGAAGAAAGTAATAAAAAATTCTCTCTGTCATTTAGCAAATAGGAATAACTTTGGTAATCCTAACTGACCTAAAACAGGAAAAGTTTAGTCTGATTTAATGTCACACAGTGAGGAAAAATGGTTAAGTGTCTTTTTATACAGTGGATGTAAACTTCTTCTTTCAACTGTGCATGTGAGGTATTTATGGAACCACAGTAAATTGTAGCTTTAAACAAAAACCTGGGTTACACTCTCGCTCTAAATTGCATGACTGCATCCACATCAGTCACTCCATGCCACTGATCACCACAAGTAAATTCTCAGCCTGTGGGAAACAAGTGAGACATGTCAAAACAAAAAACATTATATGCTCCATTCATTCTGAAGAGTGTGGCCAAGGCATGGCTGGGAACAATGCTGTTACTGTCAGAGCATCGATGTTCCAAACTCAGATGTTCAAAAAGCAGTGTTTAAGACACTAATCCTGCATTTCTGTGGCAAAATGATGCAGTGAGGAGTCGGAAATGATAATGTCACTTACCACTGCTTATAATCTGGCCAAAGAAGAGTTTTTCCTAACTTTAAGTTCTAGACGATCTTATAAAAAAGAAAAAATCATTTATTTGAACTTTTATACCTGTGCACAGTCATTTCCATAATGTCTTAAGAAATTACCAGTGTATACTGGAACTGACAAAGTAACATTTTAAATGAATTATATGCTTCTGCACCTAAATGCAGCAGCAGTTGTGCTGTGAAAAAAATGAGCATACATGGTAATCTTCAGCTCATTTTAATTTCAGAAACCCAGTGAATCAAAAAAATTAGAGACAAGAGTTATATTTGTAGCTGTTTAATCTTTTGATTGCTCGTGTCATTCAGAATGATGTGTGTTACTCATTTAGCAATTAAACAAAACCATTGAAACCTTTTTAAATACACTTTGTGATGGTTCTGTACAACAGCCCAGCAAGAATTTAGGCACATAGAATAATTGGCATGACATTAATTTTAGCTCGTGAACATCAAAGTAAGTTTGTTTAGTGGTGTGTAGATGTGTGCCCCCGAGCCAGACGGAGACGGACAGGGTTAACTGCGAGCTCTGTTGCCTGCAGTACATGCTGTCACAGCAGACCATAGATGCCCTCAAAAAACCTGCCTTTGACGTCTGGCTGTGGGAGGCCAACGAGGTAAGACTGACCAGCTTGCTCAACCCATCTTTCACACAGTTCCACTCTCTACTCTCCTCTCTCCTCCCTGCACCCCGTCTCCCTGTCTGCCCTGCTGCCCTTTGTGTGTGTAGTACCATCTGTCTCAGGAGACAGTAGAAGCTCTTAGATTGCCTACATTCGATGCTTGGCAGTGGGAACCCAATGAGGTGAGACTTGTGCCCTAAATAATCCCCTGATTCATTTTTTGACTAATAATTATTACTGATTAATCAACTAATGATGAAGTTGTAAATTATGAATTGGTGATTGTGCTATTAATGATTTCCTATTTGTTTACTATTTTGTTCTTATTGTTAAGTATTTGCTCAAACGCGAGAAAAAATGTGTTGGTAAATTTCAGCCACCTGATATTACCTGTCCTAAAGTGAGGAAACACAAATTAAAGACATGGGTGCACATGAAATGTTAAAAGAGCAATCCACAGATTTAGCATTTCTGAAACATTGTCTGACTTATGGTGAACCGTATAAAAAAGGATTGGCAGCACATAAAAAGAAAAACAGTGCGCATATCCCCTCCTATACAGCATACAATAGAAGTGAGTACACTCATATTTTATTAGATAATCAGAAATAAATTAAAACACTAGAACTATATCAGGTTGAGTTTATGGGCTATGTCAATTTGGATGTCTGCATCAAGGCTCCACATTGAAGAACCAGTGGAAGTGAAATTGAGACAAAGATGTTAAAGTCAGCACCTTGTTAACCTGAGCTAGGCTCTGCACTTTACCCCGAACGATGGGGTTCAAGTCGCTTCAACAGAGGGGCTGGGATCAAACCGCCAACTGTTTTTTAACCTGACCTTAACTATACCCGCTCTACTACCTGAGCCATGGCCACCCCAAAATAAGGAAGAAATTCCTCTTTAGCACAAAATTGTCACCTTAAAATTTGAGAAGAACTTGCAAAGGGGCCTGATGAATATTGGGAGGACATCCTTTTTTTTAGCAGATGCCAAGATAAATTTGCTCAGCTCAGATGGGATCCAACTTGTTTTGTGTGAATATGGCCAGCTCAACCACAGTGGATGCATGGTCAAGACAGTGAAGCATGGAATTAGGGAGGTGATGATATGCAACTGCATGGGTTTTATAGATATGACAGTTATGAATGCAGTATGAATGCCTGTGGATGTACAACAATACTGTTTGACAAGATGACTCCCAGTCTGCAGAAGCTTGGCAGAAAAGGAATATTCCAGCATAACAACCATCTAATGTACAATATGTTTCTAAAGAAAAACAAAGGGAAAACTATTAGCCATGTGTCAACTTAGTATATTGCCTGACTTGAAACCCATGGGCTAGGACGACAGTTTGAAAATGTAATTGTATGAAAGATTTTGTAAAGGCTTCACACAGGCTTCCTTTGGCAGACACTAAAGGCCCTATATTACTTTTTCCACATAGGAAATAGTAACCGTTGATGGAGATCCCTTGATAGGTACTCCAGCATATTGGTATTAATCTTTTTATAGAATGCATTAGGACTGACCAATTTGGGGAAAATTGTGGGGGGTCTGAGACTCAGCCACAGCAGACCCAGCAGACCAGCAGTTGAAACAATAATACATTTACAATATGAATCACAATACAAAACACACAGAGAAGTGGAAGGGTAATAGGAAATAACATCACTATGGCACAACTGGGCAGACTTCTCCCAAGGGGGACCACGAGGCAACCAGATAGACAATACTACAGCTGAATACATACTTCAGATACGCTACGGGGACTCCAACACAGCATAACACTAATCTGGAAACGTGTGACATTACATGCAACAGTACACACGAGCACTATACAAAATCCCAATATCTACAAGCCCAAGAGAGAAATGGAACTTAGCTGGCAGCCTGAATGGGGAGATTGATCGAGG
Organism: Stegastes partitus; assembly: GCF_000690725.1. Taxonomy (NCBI): domain Eukaryota; kingdom Metazoa; phylum Chordata; class Actinopteri; family Pomacentridae; genus Stegastes; species Stegastes partitus. The sequence goes on from NW_007577890.1 coordinate 264,362, forward strand.
GATTGCAGGTGGAGGAGGCTTGTGGCGTGGCTGGTATGATCACTTCTACAGGTACAGGAGTCAGGTGTGGAATCTATAGGTGAATCGAAGATGAATCAGTTGTGGTTAATTGAGGCAGGAGCCAATGTTTCGACAGGTGGCAGGAGGTGCAGGCAGGGAGGGTCACGGAACTGAACAGAGTTCAGGTTAGCCGGAGTACAAACACCAAGCAGGAGCAGAAGAGTAGCCCGGGTAGACTAGACTGGTGTGTTCAACAGTCTGGTGTCTGGTCATGGTTGGAGCCTGGCGTTCATGGTGAAGGTAGATGAGTTTCAGGTGGACCACTCCCCACCAAAGGTGCGCTCCATCAGGTGATCATCCAATGGTCGGCACCTGTATACGTTCCAACGCCTCACTGACGCATGAGGGGAAAGGGAAAGGAGGGAGAAGGAGTGGGAAGGAAAGGCTGCACTAAGCAGAGCTGGAGGTGGAGGGCATGACGTTGTTTCCATCTTTTATTGCTGTTTTCTCATTGCATGACTTAAGAGTTGTTCTGGTCTATCAGTATTCGGGCCAGTAAATTAAAAAAGTAAAATAAAGCTGTACAGATGATAGTAATAATAATAATATTAATGACGAATTGTCATTCAGTAGCTGACCACTGAAGTACACTCGTGTATGAAAATTTAGATTTTGTATTGTATTTGTACATAGTTTATAGTACAGACGCTAACGGGTCAGAGGAGGGGAAGGGGTGTGATGGAGCCACAGCTCTGGGGTAAAAGCTGTGCCTCAGCCGGTTCGTGCTGGACTTTGTTCTGAACCACTTCCCAGATGGTAGCGGTTGGAGCAGGGAGTTGCCGGGGTGTGTACTGTCCATTAGAATGCCTCTGGTCTTCTTCCTCTGTCTGCTGGCAGAGAGCGAGTCAAGGTGAGGGAGCTCCAGCCTGATGAAGTGCTGTGCTGCCTTCACCACTCTACGCAGGGCCCCACCTCTCAGCTGTGCGGCTCACAAACCACAGGGTGATGCAGTGTGTGAGGATGCTCTCGGTGGTACTCCAGTAGAAGATGAGCATCAGTTCCTGGGGGAGCTGGGCCTTTCTCAGCTTTCTGAGGCAGAAGAGTCTCTGTTGGGCTTTCTTGAACAGGTCTGAGGTGCTGGCAGTCTATGCCAGCTGGTAGGAAACACTGATCTCCTGATGTCTGAGATTACCTCCTTGGTCTTGGAGGTGTTGAGGACCAGGTTGTCGTCATCTCACCACTCAGCCAGATGTGCCACCTTGTACCTGTTTGCCAACTCATCATTGTCTGAAATGAATCCCACTACTGTGGCGTCGTCGGTGAATTTAATTATGGGGTTGGAGGTGTGAATGGGGGTGCAGTCATGGATAAACAGTGTCAAGACGATGGGCCTCAACACACTGCCCTGTGGGGTTCCTCTGTTCAGGGTGAGGACAGAGGAGGTGTGGTGTCCTATTCTCACTTGTTGTGGTCTTTCTGTGAGACAGTTCAAAATCCATGAACACAGTGAGGAGACCAGGCCCAGAGTGTCCAGTTTATCAACCAGTTTCTTTCTTTGTTTCTTTAGCCGTGTTGTGACAAAAGGTTTTAAAGCTAGAGGTAACAAACTTGCATGAAGTGGAGGCGAGTACTGCTGTGTAGATAAAAAAGTAATATGAAACCTTTCGTGTTGGCAGGATGAGCTGTGTGAAGTCTCATAAACATCCTCAAGAATGATACTTGAGCCAGCTTTGGTTTTTGCTGAGGACTACATGTTTGAAAAGTAAAAAATGAAAAACAAACAACAACAAAAATCTACATCAACTACTCTTACTGTAACATACCCAAACTGTGCGGCAGGTTGCACTGTAGACAGTGTAGGACCTAGGTACAGAGGGGTACATTAGACAAGGTTAGAATTAACCAGGACTGTGTGCTACTGGGGCTGCAAGGTGGCTCAGTGGTTTGCAACTAGAAGATCCCCGCTTCATGTCCTGGTTAAGATGCCTAGGATCTCCCTGTGCAGTGTGGGTTCTCTCCAGGTTCTCTGGTTTCCTCCCATAGTCCAGAAACATGTTGAGGTTAATTGGTGATTCTAAATTGTCCGTAGGTGTGAATGTGAGTGTGCTTGGTTGTCTGTCTCTAAGTGTAGCCCTGTGATAGACTGGTTACCTGTCCAGGTGAACCTGCCTTCAACCTGAGTCAGCTGGGATAGACTCCAGCCCCCCATGACCCTAGTGAGGACTAGGCGGTGTGTAGATGATGGATGGATGTGTGCTCTCGTGCTGCAACAGGGTGAGGCTGGCTAATCGTGCTGAACTGGGATTAAGCTATAATTATTCACTGGATGTTGTCTCTCAGACATCAGACTTATCCCTTAAGAGAGCTTTTTGCATCTGTTTTTCAAACAGATTTGGCCCTCTGCTCCTGCAGATAGATTAATTGTCATACAGTGGTTTACAACAAAACAATACAAAACATACCAATACTAAGCAAAACATAAAATGTATAAATATACCCCAAGGAAAACTAAAATAAAGCAAGAATGCTAACAATATTGTATTTAGATGAAAGATTCGATGAACACACAAATTGGTTAGATGAACACATATATTTAGACTGTTTAAAATAGCTCTGAGACTATGGAACTGAATCCTGACTGAAAAGCAACATACAGTGCTGTGAAAGAGTATTTGCCCCCTTCTCAAATTCTTATTTTTTTCCATATTTTTTCCACTTCAATGTTTAAGATCATCAAACAAATGTAAATATCAGACAAAGATAACC
>NW_007577890.1:267435-271439 GCF_000690725.1 Stegastes partitus
TCCAGCCCCCCATGACCCTAGTGAGGACTAGGCGGTGTGTAGATGATGGATGGATGTGTGCTCTCGTGCTGCAACAGGGTGAGGCTGGCTAATCGCGCTGAACTGGGATTAAGCTGGGTTCCTTTGTGACCTCCTGGATGAGTTGTCGCCTTGCTCTTGGGGTCATTCTGGTCGGCCGGCCTCCTGGGAAGGTTCACCACTGTTCCATGTTTTCTCTGGAGTCCTAAAGTTTTAGAAACAGCTTTATAACCCTTTCCAGACTAAAAGATGTCAATTACTTTATTTCTCATCTGTTCCTAAATTTCTTTGGATCGCAGCATTTTGTTGCAGCTTGCTGAGATCTTTTGGCCAACTTCATTCTGTCAGACAGGTTATAGTTGAGTGACTTCTTGATTGAACAGGTCTGGAGGTAATCAGGCTTTGGTGTGGTCAATGAAATCGAACTCAGCTTTCTAAAAAATGTGATTAGCCCCAGTTAATTCATGATTTAACAAGAAGGGAAATTACTTTTTCACATAGGGCCAGGTAGGTTTGGATAGCTTTTTCCCTTAAAACATTAAATCATAATTTAAAAACTGCATTTTGTGTTTACTTTGGTTATCTTTGTCTAATATTTAGAATTGTTTGATGATCTTAAATATTTAAGTGGGGGAAATATTTTTAAAAAATAGGAATTTGAGAAGGGGGCAAATACTTTTTCACAGCACTGTATTTGCTGTTGTTTTGTGCTCATATTTTGAACTTGGTTACTTAAGAAGGGCAATAATCAAACATCGAATGGTCCTTCAGCTTGTATCCATCTTTTAAATGTGAAGTGCATATTACACTGCACTGTTATGATAAAAAAAAGTTCTAGTTTACATTCAAAAGGGAGACTGTGAAATGGTTCACATCAGTGTATACCGTTTATTGAATTTGTGACATCAAAAACAAGACAAAAACCAAATGTCATTATATGTTCAGCTCTTGTTGTATACAGACAATGCTGATGTGTTCCTTTGTTCTTCCAGATGCTGAGCTGTCTGGAACATATGTACCATGACCTGGGATTGGTCAAAGACTTCAGTATCAATCCAATCACACTCAAGAGATGGCTGGTGAGACCTGGACCAAGGACAGTGCTCAGAATTAAAATTGAAAAAAAAAAAAAAAGTTTATTGGTTTCTATAGGGAAGTTAAACGTTACAAATGTTCAAGACATTTGGAAGAAATTAAAAATTTAAAACAATGTGAAAATAATCCATAATAATTTTAGTAATGATATTAAATAGTAAATAGAATAATGTATGTTTGCAAATTCAAACACTGATGCAACATACCAACAGCCTCTACATTAAATGAGTCTTTCCAGAACAGAATAATAAACTACTTTTATGTCCAGAAGCTGATAACACACTTTCCATCTTTTGTGTTGTTTTTTGGGGGGTGTTTCTGTGGTAAAAAAATACGTTTCTTTCTATTTCTAGCTGTGTATTCATGACAACTACAGAAATAATCCCTTCCACAACTTCCGCCACTGTTTCTGTGTCACCCAGATGATGTACAGCATGATCTGCCTCTGCAGCCTACAGGTAATCGGCCCGTTAGGGAGTTTACTGTGAGCTGAAGTCATATTTTCATGTTTTTCCGTTAGACTTTTTCCGTTAGCTGCTGTCATTTAGAGAAAAAGTTCTGTGGGCAAATGTAAAGTGTGTTAAGTAATTTACCTAATCAAAACGTACCTGTTGGGACCGGGCTGTTAGCTTGGCTTCTGATACTGCTTTTAGCTTTCTCACCATCTGTGAGACTGAGAGTGAATTAACTCCAATGCTCTTTCTGCTTGACTTTGAGTAGAGCGTAGTCTGGGGCTGCAGCTAATGGTTATTTTTTATTAATTGATGTAACTGTTGTTCTTTGATTAATGTCAGTGTTCTAAAGATTTTTTTTTAAACTCAAATATATTCATTGACATCTCATGTCCATATAACTGCTTTGTTGTGACATTTATAATAGAACCGATTTGCAAGAAGAAAAATACTGGATCTCAAATTCAAAAGAATACATAGATTAATGCGATCACGTTGTATGATAGCAGCCCTTCCCCTGACCTGGAGTATTTGTACCTAAATATGTGACTTGAAGCCCTAAATATATAAACTACAAAGAAACAACACAAGATAATACAAAATACTCTAGCGACCTCTGGAGTAGAATAAGGGGAGTAGTTTGACTACAGAGCTGATGCTAGAAGGTTGACCTGGAAATGCTAACACTACTGGAACAAACGAAGGACAAACTACTCAGGTTTGCTACAATTCTAAACATCTTACAGACTTAATTCTGAGAATACACAGACACCAGACAGAAGGGTTTACTGACCAGAACCAAGTACCACAGGGCTAGACACAGTATCAGTAGCCTAAACTACGGACAGATTTCCAAATGCAAAGAAGCAGGAACTGAATGCGCAGTACAGCACAAAACTGCTCAAGAGTAAATTACACCAAGCTCATCCAAGATACCCCAAGGAGTCAAAAGAGGCCAAGGTCTGTGGTAGCAAGTGCATCGGAGGGTAGCAGCGTGAAGATGGTGGTGCAGGCAAGGAGCAGATTGGAGAACTAGGCAGAGGGAAAAGCAGGTTGAACCAGAGCAGAGAGCAACAGAGCAGAAGTATTTGGCTTGAGCTGACTGACTGTTGTGTGATCAATAGTCTGGCTTCAAATGGTGATCTGAGCCAGTGTTTTATGGCAGGCGGTGGTGATTAGTTGCAGATAAGCTACTCCCAGGGCCAGGAGTCCTCACTCAGCTGATTACCTAATTGGAGTGATACACAAATGTCTGCACACAACTCAGTCACGCCCACATGAGGGAAAAGGGAAAGGAAGGATAGCTGGCAACTAAGAGGCAGAGGTGGAAGGCATGACCGTGTTTTGGTATCAATGTAGGGCAAAGAAAATGACTGGAAAGATTTACAAATTATCTGTAATGTTAGTATAAGCCATTTCAAACAAGGCAGTTAAAGAAAACAGAAAATATGAAACAGAACAGTTTAAGATGGTGCATGGTGCAGTGTTGTGTTACCATGACAGCAGCGATGCAGAAATGTCTTTGTTTTTGGAAGTGACTTTTTTTTTTTTTTTTTTTTAAACATGAAAATCTATTTTAAGTGATGCCCCTGACAAAACATGTTCTGTGTGTTGAAAATCTTAACAACCTACATCATGCTTTGTTTTCAACAAAAAGTCACCAGGACAGTGTGTCTGTCTCGGCAGCCGCTGCTGGACGTGTGATTAGCTATTCATACAGACCACCACATTGTTGGTCTCTGTTGGAAATATTTCTGTACTTTAGATCAAAACTGACAAGGTCTTGTAGTGTAGTGTGTTCTCCAAGGATTAGCTGGCTGCAACGCACCATTATCGTAGTTGATTATGTCGGTCCATTGCTGCATTAGTCCATGGACTGCCATTAATGTGTAACTCTTTATGTTTTTCATTAACCTATTGTCTACACAACTACATAATCCACACTGCACTCCCTCTGGTCCCAAGCAAACCCTAGCAAGTTTGATGTCAATCAGAAAGGCAAAGAACATGAACGTGCGCACGTGCACACACACACACACACTGTCTTTGATACTCAACGTTTTCACAAGGACCCTGGCCAGCAAGTAACAGTATTGGTTTGTTGTGTTGTTTGTTGTGAAAATGTCAACTACCAAACAATACCTGCTGCAACACTACACCTCCACTGTTATCAATGAAAGTGGCTTCAGCCTTCATGTGAACAGTGCATTAGTGGTACATGTGCTCCGCAGGGATCTGCACTGCTAACATAACACACAGCAGACCAATCTTGGATTTTTCAAGCTGAAACAAGTGATTCACAAAACGTTTGTTCAGTTCGGTCTGAGTCTGACTTGGAACACCTGTCACAACAAAAGTAAGAGATAGGATTCAAGATTTTTTTTTAATGTCATTTCTTGTGTATTCGCATTCGATAAACATAAAATACTGTTCTCTTAG
>NW_007577890.1:272139-283624 GCF_000690725.1 Stegastes partitus
GTGCAGGGTGAAGGTGCAACATGAACAATAACAGTGAGGATAGTGAGATTGTGAGCAAAGAGAAAACATGTAAATGTAACGTATACTGTCCATAGAGGGAGCAGGGGGAGTAAGTTGGGGTCCTGTGCATTGTTTATGAGGCCGGTGGCAAATGGAAAAAAGCTGTTCTTGTGGCAGGAGGTTCTGGTCCTGATGCTCCTGCCAGAGGGGAGTGATTGGAAGAGTTTGTGTCCAGGGTGGGATGGGTCGGCCACAATCTTACCTGCATGCCTCAGAGTCCTGGAGGCGTGCAGGTCCTGGAGAAAGTGTCTGCAGTGTTTTAAGGTGCTTGTAGCAGCTGTGTAGTTTAGTCTAAAACAGTTAACAGTGCTGATATGGGGCTTAGAGGGTGTATGGGTGTGTTGTGGCCATGTTAGTGGGAGAGAGCACAGTACATTTATGATCTTGACGGTATATGGAGAAAAAGTTGTTCAGAATCCTGCTGCAGCGGGCACAGATGCTTCTGTTCCTCCTACCTCAAGACAGGAGGGAAAACGGACAGTGAGATGGTAGATGAGGGCTGACACTCCTACTTTAAATCAAATAACATATTCATTGAAATGGCCCATGCAGTCATCCTCCCGTTGCAATGGAAGGGGTATTGGGGAAAGCTGTGTGGTAAAAAAACAGCAACATCATGGGATTGGGGAAGATCCAAGGGGGAAGGATGAGAAAATGATGAGGACAATGGGGGTGTCATGCAGGGAAAACCTGTGTCTGAAAATGCAATAAGACAGTAAAAAAAAGGGGGGGATGGAGGTTTTAATCCCCTCTGTCATCAGGGATGACTATTCACCAGAGATTTAATTATCACAGGCCTAATGAGTGATTATAAAACATCACCAGTGGTTTGCTAACGAGGTCACACACACAAACACACACACACACACACACACGCGCGCGCGCTGTGTGACAGTTCGAGGGTGGAAAATGCATTCACACATACACAAGTGGACATATGGACACAATGTTTTCATAAAAGGCTGCATTATTTAAATAATAAGTGTGTGTTTGTGTGTCCATTTTTAGGAGAAGTTCACTCAGGTGGACGTTCTAATTCTGATGACAGCTGCTGTGTGTCATGACCTCGACCACCCCGGCTTCAACAACACGTAAGACACAGAAAACCTCCACACAGAAATACAGCAGCACATTGTATCTGTTGTGTTCTTTCCTCTCTTTCTTTTTCAAATCTCCTTTTCCACTCATTACTTTCTTTTTCACACCATTTCCTCCAGTTCGTCCTTTCTTTCATCCATCCTGGGAATCTTACTCTGTCTCTTCTTTCCGTCACGATATCTTTCTGTCTTTCTGTTTCTCTCTCCATTTTTGTGTTGTCATCGTTCCACTTCCTCCCCATCTCCATTGCCTCCTTCCCGTCCTATCTCCTCATGTCCTTCCCTGTGCTGCCTCCGTGACCCGACTCTGGATAAACAGAAGAAAATGTATGTATGGATAATTCTTGCCTTGCTGTCTCTCTCTGTCTCTCTCTTTCAGGTACCAGATCAATGCCAGAACGGAGCTGGCAGTTCGCTACAATGACATCTCCCCTCTAGAGAACCACCACTGTGCTGTTGCCTTCCAGATCTTCTCTCAGCCTGACTGCAACATCTTCTCCAGCTTCGACCCTGAGGCCTTCAAACAGATACGACAGGTAGTGCTGTGTGTGTGTGTGTGTGTGTGTGTGTGTGTGTGTGTGTGTGTGTGTGTATTTATTACTTCAAAGGGCTGAGCGATAACTACAAGTCATTTGCATACTGAGGACTTGCGATCATACCAGTCCAGTCTTTTGTCCACATTGGTGAATTTCTGAGCAAATTGTACATTAAAACAAAAAAAAACTGATGAGCCTTTTAAATTCTTGTTTTATTCTCGTGTTTGTTGAAAGTTTTCTGATGTATTGTGTAATATTTAAACACATAACTACATAATTATTGAATGTGGCTTTCCATTTTCTTAACATACTGTGTACTGATGTTGAAAATATATTAAAATGATAATGATTCTCACGATATCCCCCAGCCCTTTCACAAGTATGGTTTCATTACAGTAAATGTCTGTTGGCTTCTATCATTGATTTACTGCCTGTTAATATCAAATTTATTAAACTCTGAAACTTCATCTCATCATTGAAACTGAAATTTCACAGCTGTGCAGTTTAATCTTTTTAAAATCCAATGTTTTCAAACATACCAAATATGACTGTAATACTTTTGCATTATTTCTTGGCATTGATGCAGTTGAGAGAGACAGGGGATGGAGATGGTACATGATCTGCACATACATAGCCCTTTTCTAACTTGGCAGTATTCAAACAAGAGGATTGAAGATTGACACTTATAAGTCACCCTCAGTCTGGGCAAATTTTATTCTCAAAAATGTTCCCAGTGAGTCAAATGAAGAAGTCCTGCTGTTGGAAATCAGCAAAGACATTTAACACTGTCATGATGAGTTGTTAGAGGAACAATACAGTTCGAACATTTTAATACTACATCTGTAGATGTGCAATCAAAAACTGGATAGATGGGACGACTTGACGAATAAAATTAAATGCTGTCAAATGGAAGATATTTTTGGCAAGAGAAGGGTTTAACATGATTTACCGTGAGGTTAGATGCCATATAACAAAACATGATCAAAAACATCATGTCTATCAACAACGTGAGTACTCAGCAGTCATGAGTACATTATCATATGAGAACGAGTACTAGGTGCTTACAGGTCAGACCACACCCATCCTTAAACTCAGCCTTAAGTTGATCTCAAATAGACATGTAAAGTTTGGTGATTGTACCTGTCACAGTTGTGACACTATCTTGTCCACAGATAGATAAACACCTGGCAAAAGACTCCAAGCTACCTTTGTGTTAGCGACGCTACAGCTGGAGATGGACCATCACAAATTGGATACATCAACAAATAAAAATAAATGCTGCCAAATAGAAAGATTTTTTAAAAGGGAAGGGTTTAACATAATTTATCATGGTTAGATGTCAAATGAATCAATGCGGTTCCTGATGTGTGTGAGAGGTGGTCATATGTCAGTTGTAGAGATATTCTACAAAATATTGTAATAGTCCACAGAAGGTTGTATAGAATTAGCATACAAGGCCAGATAACTTTCTTAGAAGCTAATAAACTTAACAAGTTCAGTAATTAAGAAACTATCTTGCAATGGGGTCAATATAAAGAGATGATTCAGTTCTGTGCTTACCCTCCCAAGAAGTTTCTGCCCAAACAAGATAACTCTAAATGCACAAATCAAAATGTTCAGCATGGTGAAACAGTGTCAGAGTAACAGCTAAAGGCTTAACGGGATCATTGGGGCTGATTAACCCTAGGTATGGTTACCTTAGTATGTTAAGCACTGTGTGATGACATATGATGTAAACTGATACAATACAAATAAAATTGAATTGAATTGAATTAACACTGTTCATAAGTCTACCTTGCCATAACAAGGTAGTTTGGAATTTTTGGGCACGAACACACAACATGACCTATAGCATAAAAACAACACCGCATACAGGGATGAAAACATCTACTCAAAGGTGAAGCAAGGCAGTGTCATAATTTGGGGATGTCTTGCTACCTCACCAAGGAGAAAGTGAATTCCCAAGTTTTATCAATGAATCTTCCAGGATAATGTCAGGGAGGCTGCCCAGCTGAAGCTCAGCAGCAGTTGAGTGGTGTAGCCAGACCCTGACCCTGAACACTTTACAGAATGACTTCAAACCATGAAAGTCTACCTTTCCAAGATGCCTAGTCAGAGCCCAGACCTTAGCCCAACAGAGATGCCATGAAGTGACCTAAAGTGAGCAATTCACAGCAGACATCTTAAAAATGTGGCTGTGCTGAAGCTGGTGTGTATGAAAGAATGGTCCTTTTTTCTGAACAATTTGCAGGTCTGATCAGCAGCTACAGGAAATACTTATTTGAGGTTGCTAGTGCAAAGTAGGTTCTGGCGGCTAACTTTTAAGTGTCACAGGCCACTTTCTCATGGGTGCACTTTACTAGCTAAACTCCCACAATGCTCTCTGCTTGCCAACACGGGATAGCTGAGAGCCCAAGTGACCACCTCCGCAGGTTGCTACACAGTTAAAGAGTAAGAGGCTTGTCCTGGTGGAACAACCAGGTACTACACCTAGTTTACAATAGATTTTCTGACATGTATGTATGAGTTCTGCTTTATCTGTTTACATATTTCAGTTGGTTAAATTATTACTGATAACAATCAATTAATCATTAGTCATTTCTATCCTTAGTTCACATACCTTTTCGTGCCGTTTAACTCATACTACATCCACAGAAAATCCAGGGAACTACAACTTTGAAAACTGTCCAAATTTCTCAGGTTCTGTGTTTGTGTGTACTGATGGGCTATTTTACCTTGTGTGCCATTTATCAGGGAACCATCACACTGATCCTAGCCACAGATATGGCACGACATGGTGAGATCCTGGACTCCTTCAAGCAGAAAGTTGACAACTTTGACTACACAGATGAGGAGCATATCACCTGTGTAAGGCCCTTTCATTCACAAAAAAGTCTTGGGATTCCGTTACACCCTCTCAAATAAACTTCTGAGTGCTGAACTTTTACGTGTAACTTGTTGGTAATCTTATGGGAACAATCTTGTTTGAGCCATGTGGTTAAAAACAGGCAAACATCCTCTCATCATACCAGTTTACCACCTGCACAAGCAAAGATATTACAGTAGCAAATGCTTGTTGCATTTACTAGTGACACAGTAACCCTGTGTTGGTGATGAACTTTGTTCTCTGCCTTTGTGCAGCTGAAGATGGTGCTTATCAAGTGCTGTGACATCTCTAACGAGGTGCGGCCCATGGAAGTGGCTGAGCCCTGGGTCGACTGCCTTCTGGAAGAGTACTTCATGCAGGTACTAACCAACAGATCCAGTAGAGACATGTACTCTACCTTCATTTACTTAAGTGAAAGGGCAAAATTTAAAGAAAATATGTGAAAGGCAATTATTGGCTTCTGATATCAGAAAGCGCAGAGTGTAATATTGTGATTGTGCTGCTTAGAGCGACAGGGAGAAGACTGAAGGGCTTCCTGTGGCGCCGTTCATGGACAGAGAAAAGGTCACCAAGCCGACAGCCCAGATTGGCTTCATCAAATTCGTCCTAATCCCCATGTTTGAGACTGTGATGAAGGTAAGCATGCAGAGCAGTGATGACACAAGTTGATTTCAGAGGAATCCCCTTACAGTGTGATGTAGCTACCTGCACTTTATAATTCATGTTCCTGGGTGGACAGTGGACCTTTAGGACAGTAAAGCTGCTTTCCAGGATGCTGTCAGTGTCAGATCTGCTGTGTTTGGGCATGTGGCAAACAAAGCAAAAATTGGATAAATAAAACTTGGTTTTTGGTTCCTCCTGCAGGTTGCAGAGCTTCCAAAACTGCTTGCAGACTTCTGTGAGGAGACACGTGTTTGTTGCTTTTCATAACATGTACAAAGCTTGTTAGTTTGTGAGGAACTTTATCATCTAAGACAGGGGTATTCAATTAAAAGTCACTGAGGTCCAGCCACTAAAATTTCCTCCAAGTAAAAGGTCCGAACCAAAGTCCAGTTTTTGTCTTATAGCCTTCCACCATGGCCACATTTTCATGGTTTCAACAATATTTATTGTCAATTTTCAATGCAGAATATGTTTAACTGAATGCAAAGCTAGCTGTTTTACCATATATATAAGTCGCCCCAGGAAACTAAATTTAAGGCCTTTATTTCAGATTAAAGAAAACAAAAACCTCAGCTTAAAATACATTTTCAAAAGTGCAAACAGAGCCAAACAACATGTGTATCTCTTAAATTAAAGAGGTCCCAGCCTAAAGAACTGAAGGCCTCCACTTCAAGTAAAAAAGTCAACATCCTCAGAAAACTGAATAAAAGGTTTCATTTGCACGTTGCTGGGCTGTAATGGTGCATGATGAGTCAGACAGACCTGTCATACAGGGCTTGCAGCTCGGTTATTTTGCGTGCCCTCAGCTCGGACTTCAGGGGATAACTTTGCTCAAAAGAGCTGTGCTTTGTTTCATAGTGGCGCTTCACTTCTGACTAATGCCACGTTTTTGGGGCATATGAGGCACATTGGTTTAGAACTGTCTGGCGGAGGAATGACAATTCATTTCTCCGTTCACTCACCGTCCACGGAGCTGCTGCTTCTGCAGGGTAAGCAAACGACTTGATTGGCTGGACTGAGTGGAGCTATTGCCGTATTAACTGGAGTAGCAGCGCCTGCTGTCTATAGCTGCAACCGTCAGAAAAAATCCATCCATCCATCCATCCATCCATCAATCCATCCATACATACATTGTCTTCCGCTTTGGTATGGGTCGCGGGGGCAGCAGGCGGAGCAGGTCGTCCCAGATCTCCCTCCCCCTGGCGACGCTTTCCAGCTCTGCCTGGGGGATCCCGAGGCGTTCCCAGGCCAGCTGAGAGATATAATCTCTCCAGCGGGTCCTGAGTCTGCCCCGGGGTCTCCTCCCAGGTGGACGAATTCGGAAAACCTCCAGAGGAAGCCTCCCCGGAGGCATCCGAACCAGATGTCAGAAAAAATGCTCTATGAAAATCTGTTCTTGTGAGATTGGTCATGGGTCCGGGCAGAACCATTACTCGGTCCGGATCCAGACTTAGGTCTTCCATTTGGTGATGCCTGATCTAGGCTTGACAAATAATGGATTTCCAGGAAGGGGCCAGCCCCTGCATTAGGAAGTGGTTTGAAAGTACATGATATACTCTCACTGAAACATACTTTTGAATGCCAGAGTCTTCCTTCTCGTGGAGTATTGTTACATTTGCATACTGCTATACAGAGCCTCTAAAACCTTCCACAACTGATCAACAAAGGTAGTGTTAATTACTAGTTAGTCCCACAAAGCAATATGTTGATGTGATGTAAACATAACATTTGTTCAACTCTACAGCTGTAAGGGACTGAAATACAGAGCTCACTGTTACACACTGTTGCACTGTTTGTGTTGTTGTGACTGTAACTGTGTGAAGTCAACAAAGAAGAGTTTGCAGCAACAACACTGACACTCAAACCTTGTGTTTGTGCACCAGCTGTTCCCACAGATTGAGGAGGCAATGGTGCAGCCACTCAGAGAGTCAAGAGACCGATATGAAGAACTGAAACAGATTGATGATGCCATGAATGAGGTTGGGGGATTTCTATAAGTGCGTGGATGCATTTAATTTGTCCTTGGTGCAGATTGTTACTGATAAAAAGTACTGTTCCTCTCAGGTGCAGAAAAAGAAAAGCGAGAACTTGACCATGGGAGGGAAGAAGAAGTAAAAAGTTTTGAAAAGGTAGAAACAAAACAAAAGTTGTTGCCATCAGTGTGAAGCCAGGTTTCAAATCAGAGACCCTACATAAACAATTTTCTTTATGAATCTATGTGTTTCAGCACCAGTGAGCATAGAGCACAAGAGTGAAGCAGTGTGACGTTAACTGGGATTGTCAGATACGTTGGTCTGTTTGGCCTGTAAAACCTTTTCCATCTCTGTCCTCTCCTCACTTTGGCCTAATGCAAAGCGGACCAGCAAGACGAGTGTTCTGGGAAAATCAGGTAGATTTCCTGTGTGTCACAGGAACACGAGGGAGTGTGTTTGAGACAGCGTTACACACTGCTATAGACTCAAGTGAGCAGACGGACAATCCAAGGTTATTTTCAGGGAATGTCAGCATTTGTACAGCACACACTCTTTAAGTGAACAATATTTAGGTACATATTTTGTTTTTTTATTTGAAATGTGCTGGGGTTTTTTTGTTTTATTTTTTTTTACAGATTGTACAGATTTTTAGTGACTTTTGTTCTTTCCTACAAAAATAAAAAGATTTAATTAATTACAAAGTCCCGTCTGGCCTGTGAATGTCTCTGCTTTTCATTGCTAAACAAAGTCATGACTTCAAATACTTTTCATTTCTGATCTGATCTTCAAAATTCACACTATTTCTATTCATACAGATATACTGTATGTAAAGTATAGAATTTTCTGCATAATTATGACCATTTTAAAAGTGAGAAACTGCCTTAAAGCCCTACAATCTGTATGTGATAGTTATTTGCAATTTTATATAACAATACAGTCATGGAAAAAAATGAGTAGACCACCATTGTTTCCTTGTTTTTCCACTTTGATCCAGACTGAAAATTTTAGATTGTAGTACAATAGGTGACAATGGTCCCCTGAGTCTAACCTGCAATACCTTTGGTGATCTTCTGACTTTTCATTTAGAAACATTATCAGACCAAACTTTGTCCACCACTAAAAACTGCAAAAATAATGGCATTAGCCTCAGCTGTACTTGTGGTTAGTGCTAATTAGCAAATATTACCAAATGTCAGCATTGTCCCAGGTGACTAAGGATTGGTTTTGTTTCCCTCCCACTGTCGCAACAGTGGGAGGGAAACTTTGAATTGCTGGGTCCTCTGTTCTCTGTTTAAAATGCATAAGATCTTTACAACGTAAAGTGCTATAAAATGACATACAGTCATGGAAAAAATGACTAGACCACCTTGTTTTCTTCAATTCCTTGTTCATTTTAATGCCTGGTACCACTAAAGGTACATTTGTTTGGACAAATATAATGACAACAAAAATAGCTCATAAGAGTTAAGTGCTGGTATCTAGAAATGTTCCAGGGTTTTCTTGATAATAATCAAAATCCCGTCAGTTCTTACATCAGTAGCTATGGCATTGTACTGCCATAAACAGTGCTTTTAGGCATTCCATGTTTTCTTTTGTGTCTGTTTTAGTCACATGATACACAGGAGTTAGTACTTGATTGCATAACCATTGTTTCTGATGACTGCAGCCATGTGTCTTGGCTGCTCTCCACCAGCTTCAGACATTGTTCTGCTGTCACAGCAGCCCATTCCTGTTGCACTAATTCAAACTAATGCGCTTTGTTTTTGAGCTTGTGCTTCTCCATTTTGCATTTGATGATTTTCCACGGGTTTTCTATGGGATTTAGATGATGGAAGAAGACTGTTTTCCAGAGCAGCCTGAACATGACCTGGTTCATTCGCCCTTCACACATTTGCATTTGTCCTGTTCCACCCAAACTGAAACAAGCCCAGATGGTCACTGATCCACCCCTATGTTTTACTGTAGGGGAAAGACAGTCTGGTTTGTAGGCTTCTCCAGGCTTCCTCCTAACCAATAAGTTGGCTGGAGTGGGCATCAACTGAACATTGGATTCATCACTGAAGAGAACCTCAGCCCAACCACCAATCCTTGTGATCCCAGCAAAGACTAACCAGGTTTTTCCTGTGCCTTTCATTGATGAAGGGCTTCTTCTGTTCCCTGTGTGACTTCAGACCAGCTTCAAGAAGTCTGTTTCCAACTGTTGTTGCCCAACAAGTCACATTTCTTGACAGTGCCCACTCAGGTCCCTGGAGGTCTGATGACGATTCCTGACACAGAACGGATGAGTGCATGGTCATCTTGTGGGTAGAAAGATGCTTCCTGCTGTGACCAGCTAGCAATGTGGTAGTCATGTTGGGCTTGTTGTTTCTTGGTGTAATGAACAGTTGTCTTGGAGATCTTCAGTTTTTTGGCTACCTGTCTCTCACTCATGCCAATTTCCAGCAGTGCCAAGATGGCTGCCTTTGTGGTTTCACATAATTCTTGTGTTTTATGCATTATGTGACAGCTGACAACTTCTGAGTTGTGCTATGGCTTGAATATAAGCAGGAAACCACTTTAGGCCTTTGCATGCGCAGTGCTGCTGATGACATGACATGGCCTCTTATATACCCTACAGGGAATACAATGAAGCTTAAACATGTCAAATAGGACGTAAAGTATTATGTAATCACCTGCATTTTGTCATGTTCATTGTACTCTTCAGGTAATAAACTTTTAGTGGTACCAGGCATGAAAATGAACAAGAAATTGAAGAAAACAATGACTGTATAAAGCACAAAATGAGCTGACTTTAGAAGGACTTTAAAGCTGGACCCAGAAAATTTAGTGAGAAGGATTTATATTGTATTTTGTTGAGTTTTTTTTCTGATGACAGTATTGTGATTTTAATGTTTATCCTCAGAAACAGAAAATTGAACTGTTTTTCAACAAACCCTCTTCTGTCTAATCATTTTTTAATAACATTTGAATTTACAATAATGAACTATGGAGCACCGACCAAAGACTTCCATGACAGCACGCAACTATCCATCTATCCATTATCTATACACTTAATCTTAACTAAGGTCGCGGGGGGCTGGAGCTAAACAATAACTACATTTAAGGAAATGATTCCACTATTATTTACTTCAGTGCCAACACAACGGAGAGCAGCTCCTCCAGTCTTAGTCCCACACAGGTGGATAATCTTACTGATAGAACTGCAGCTTTACTGCGTTCATCAATTCATGCTGTTGCCCCATTGAAAAAGCAGCCTATAAATTATAATAAAATAGCTCCGTGGTATACTCAACAGCTGCACATCTTAAAACAGAAATCAAGAAGGCTGGAAAGACAGTGGCACTCTTCAAACTCAGAAGAATCGCAGTTAGCCTATAAAAAGCTGATCCACAAGACAAGAACTGCCTACTACTCATCCCTAATTAAGGAAAACAAGAACTCCAGGTTTCTTTTCAGCAATGTAGGCAGGCTGACAAAGAGTCACAGCTTTGTGGAGCCTTTCTTAAGCTCTCAGCGGTAAAGACTTTATGACATTCTTCACTGATAAAGTTTTGAATATTTGACAAAAAAATAAATAAACAAATATTTAAAAAAAAATCATTAACATGTCTTTAGGTGCAGCAGCTTTGGATGCATCCATAGGACCAGATTTATACTTGGACTGATTCTCTGCTGTAAATCTCTGAGTTCACGCCAATAGTAAATTCTTCTAAACCAGCAACATATCTGTTGGACCCAATCCCCACTAGACTGTTCAAGGAAATCTTTTCTCTTATAAATACTGTAGTATTAAATATCATCAATTTCTCTATATTAACAGGCTACATACCGCAGGCTTTTAAAGTAGCTACAATAAAACCACTGTTCAAAAAGCCTAATCTAGATCCAGGCGTTTTAGCAAACTATAGGCCCTTATCCAACCTCCCTTTTTTCCTAAAATTCCTGAAAAAGTTGTTTCAAGCCAATTGTGTGATTATCTACATAGAAATGGTTTGTTTGAAGAGTTTCAGTCAGGATTTAGAATGAATCATAGTACAGAGACAACAGTGGTGAAGGTCACTAATGATCTTCTTATAGCCTCAGACAGTGGTGTTATGGGGAGGTACTAAGGCTCATGCGCGAGGCAACATGACAAGGCAGACAGGCGGTTTAAACAATAAATAATTTATTGGTACACCCAGAGAAACCGATACAAAACTAAAGGAGATTGCTGGAAAAGCAACTATGTTTAAAAGGACAGAATAAAACAAAAACCAAAGGCACGGAAAC
>NW_007577890.1:284506-286052 GCF_000690725.1 Stegastes partitus
TGTAATTTCTTTCATTTAAATTCAGACAATACTGAGGTTATTGTATTTGGCCCTAAACACCTCAGAAACACCCTATTGAACCAGACAGCTACTCTAGATGGCACTGCCTTGGCCTCTAGTTCTACTGTAAAGAAACTTGGAGTTATTTTTGACCAGGACATGTCGTCCAATAGCCATATAAAACAAGTTTATAGGACGGCCTTCTTTCATCTACGTAATATTGTAAAAATCAGGAACATCCTGTCTCAGAGTGATGCTGAGAAACTAGTCCATGCATTTATAACTTCGAGACTGGACTATTGTAATTCCTTATTATCAGGATGTTCCAATAACTCTCTTGAAAACCTCCAGCTGATCCAAAATGCTGCAGCAAGGTTCTGACAGGAACCAGTAACAGATATCACATTTCTCATGTATCAGCTTCTCTTCATTGGCTCCCTGTAAAATCCAGGATAGAATTTAAAATCCTGCTTTTAACATATAAAACTAAATGACCAGCTCCATGTTTGCATCACAAAGTTTCACTCTCAACTTTTTAAGGCCAACTTCACCCCACTTGTTGAGAGTACCCGCTATCCTTATCCGGGCGAATCAACATAATTAAAATGAATATTCTTCCCAAGTTTCTATTTTTGTTTCATTGTATTCCCTATTTCCTTACAAAAATATTTTTGAAATAAAGCTTAATAGTCTTATTTCATCTTTTATTTGGAACAATAAGGCACCTAGGATCAGGATATTGTTGTTGCAAAGACCTACAATAGATGGTGGGATGGCTTTACCAAATTTTCAAATTTATTATTGGGCTGCCAACATAAAAAGTTTATTGTATTGGTGAAGAGACACGTCCTCCAAAGAGCTTCCAGGCTGGCTACAAATTGAATCTAGCTCCTGCCGCCCTGTCTCACTCTCAGCTCTTTTGGGCTCATCTATTCCCCTACTTTCATCTCAGGCCTGCCAAAATCCAGTAGTATGCCACTCCCTAAAAATCTGGTCTCAGTTCGGAAATTATGAGTTAGCCTCCATGTCAGTCTATTCCCCTGTCACAGCCAACCACCTGTTTCCAGCCTCTCTTCTAGATAAGGCTTTCCCTCTGTGGCAGAAGAAGGGGGTTCTTTATATCAAGATGTTATACAGGGATGGCATTTTCATGTCTTTCGCACAGGTCAGAGAAAAATTCTCTTTGCCCACAAATATTTTTTTCAGATATTTACAAGTCAGACATTTCATAAAGAATCATTTTACTCAGTTTCCCTCAATACCACCAAAGTCACCACTTGACTCTATTCTTGAAACTCCACCTGAAGTGAAAGGAACAGTATCACAGCTCTACACTATAATATTTGAAATGGTGGGTTCCTCATTATTGATAATAAAAGATCACTGGGAAAAAGATGGATACAAATATAACTGAAGAACAATGGTCCAACATACTTCAAAGAATCTAATCTTCCTCCATCTGTGCAAGGCATAGGCTCATTCAATTTAAGATTGTACATAGTCTCCATATGTCCAAGGTTAAACTGTCAAAAATATTTCCTGATGT
>NW_007577890.1:286993-287726 GCF_000690725.1 Stegastes partitus
ATTTGTATTGCTCTCATATTTCAAATTTGACAACAATATCTGTAAAACTGATAATCTGACACCAGTTTTTATACTGGTATGTTCATGTGTGTTATTGAGGGACTTCAGTTTTTTTCCACATCTATCCAAATTGGACACCACTGAACATGTCAGGAAAAAGTGCAATATCTGTTGAATGCTTGAACCTAAAGACATCAGTGAGGGCTCTATTGAAAGCTTATACCCAGAGGAATCCATATCTGGACACAGACTCACTCTATTAGTTATAGAAATTCATATTTCATCATAAACACTAAATAAAAGACATTTTTCATAAAAAGCTATAATGAGACCATATCAAAACAAGTGTTATGGGCAAGTTTAAATATATATTTACAATTCACACTAAAAACAAACACTGCAAACTGTATATTTACTGTATAACTCAAAATGTACACATGCTCTTAGCACGACCACACTCACTTGTTTTCTAGGAGCCGCTCGTTAGAACAGCCTCTGTTTGAAGAAAGCACACAGATATGCTGCTGTCTCGACTTGTGCAGCCTTCACGACTTCCCCGGTTGTGTATTTTCTCTTTTCTGTACGTTTTGCCGTGTTGTTGTGCTCCAAAACTATCCCCACACGATCCCAAAACAAGCCAGATGGGGGACTGGCGCATGACGCTATGATGATGAGGATCTAATCCGTGTTATGGACCGAATTATTTTACTGGATTATGTTCACTGGTTCTGTC
>NW_007577890.1:290206-334797 GCF_000690725.1 Stegastes partitus
CAAAGTATTTATTTTTTCATTTAGCCTCGTCAGTTTTGACAATTTTAAAATTCAAAATCACTAAATTTTCGCAATTTCCCATTCAAATGCTTGGAAGAGAAGCCGGTGAGGCAGCGACGAGCTGAGCCTCACTTGGGTTGCGCAATACCTCACTGCCTATGCTTAGTCCATGCATAGGTTGTCACTGTATGGCAGCCAGCGCAGTGAGGGATTGCACAATCCAACTGAGGCAGCAGCGAGCTCAGCCTCACTTGGATTGCGCAATCCCTCGCTACCTACACTGGCTGCCTGCAGTGACAACGTGCTGCTGTCTGTATGTCGCCAATAACATGGTTCAAACACATTTAATATATGAACTGATTTTCCATAGTTCAGCTGATGTATATAATAATGTACAGTGTTTTTTGTTACCAACTGTGTGTGTGTAACGTGTTTCATGCTCTGAGTGATTATAAACGGCTGAGAAGAGGTTCCAGGTGAGGCAGGCAGTTCTCTTGCCTCATGGCAGGGGGCGCTCATGATCCCAGACATGCTTCTTGTGACTCCGTAGCTGCAGAGTAAGTGACAGCACGCTAGACTAGTGCTGTGTCCGAAATCACCCACTCACTCCCTACTCCCTACATAGTGATCACTATATAGTGCACTATGTAGGGCATAAGGAGTGATTTCGGACACTGCCAATGTATGGTATGCAGTTAGCAAGTCAAGTGCAGCGAAGGACGATCAGGAGACTTTTACAAAAAAGCTATTAGATAAGATATTTTGTTCAGAAGGAGCGGAGCATGGACTTCATTTAAAGGTAAAGGTAAGACTGCAATAGCTTTAAAAAAAGAAAGAAAGAAAGAAAGAAAAGAAACATGCGTTTTATGGGCTACAGCTTGTATGTGTAAAGAATGTAGATATGAAACATAACCCGTAAACTGCTGCCAATCAAACGGCAAATATGCGACTGTGTAGAGTGCATATATTTGTAAATCAGATTCTGATGAAGTCAGTGCCTCACCAGCCATGAACCTCACCGCACATCATTGGTCCTAACACAGAGCTCTGTGGAACTCCATAACTAACTCTAATGCGGGTGGAGGAATCATCATTAACATGAGCAAACTGAATCTGTCTGATCCACATGATTTAATCCAGTTTAGTGCAGTTCCTTTAAGCCCAATTAAACATTCCTGTCTCTGTAATAAGATGCTGTGATCCACTGGATCAGATGCAGCACTGAGATCCAGCAGAACCAGCATATGAACTAGTCCGTTGTCTGAAGCTATAAGAAGATCATTAGTGACCTTCATCAGTGCTGTCTCTGTACTATGATGCATTCTAAATCTTATCACACATAAACTTTAGCTAAAAGGCAAAATTAGTTTAGTCCGCTTTTAAGTCGCTTTTCCAGTTACCAGTACAAATGTATGCTGACTCACTGAAACACTTGAATGGAACAGAGTTGATGTTATTAGTAATACCAGACCAAAGTCCAGGGTAAACATGGAGGTGAACCTTCCACGACTCCAAGTCTTCTAACTACTCTTCATGGTGTGTTCTGGTGCAGACAATTACTGTGTCACCATTCACAAACAGGACGCTACTCACACATTCTGCGATTCTCGTGTTATAAAATTTGTTAAATCCAAATTCCTGTTCTGCATCAACTCCGTACATGAGATGGAAATCTGCTAAAAAAATGTGGTGTAATGCACCAGAAATCAAAGTAACAAGTACACAGTGAAGAGCAGTTGCGAGTGTGAGAAGTGCACATTTTGCACACTCACAAACAGCATTTTTCATACAATAATGTTGGCAGAAACAGAAGCTACAGTTTAATGTTGGCTGCATCGTTTTCATTATAAAAAAAAAAAATCAGACATAAATTTTAGCCAAATGTAAAAATCCATCTCCAGGGAACATGAGGTGAGGCACACACTGCACACATTCACCTCAGATCAACAACTCAGAACACCAAACGTGAAAGGAATATTAACACTATGTTCAAGATGTCCATTCAGACAGGCGGCCCGGTCACAGCTCCTGATGCCTCTTTCTTGGCCTTCTTGTTGCCGTTTGCCTTCTGAGCCATCGTCCTCTTTAGCTGTTGCTCCTCTAGTCTCTGCTGCTTCTTCTGCAGGTACTCTGTCACATTGTCGTAGCCCACTTTGTACAAGTGCTCAAAGCGGTGGTTGGTTCTTGTGGAGGCTGTTGTGTAAAAGAACATCAGCAAGAAGAGTTTGTGAGACAAACCACTGCTGCACACTTACAGCCAACATGCACATTACAGCTGTAATGGGAGACATGAACTCAAATCTAGTTTCATACACACGAGCCAGTACTGACGGTGATACTATTGGGCATATTTGTCCCATCTGAACTTATTTTTTAAAAATGTGAGGTACAATATTGTATTGGCAAACTTTGCACCATGAGATACAGAGATCCTAGCCTATGGAAGTCTTATTCTCATAAGGGTAAAAATTTTTTCCTCCTTTATTTAGTCCTTCAGAGCTCATTTCAAAAAGGACTGATGGAGGACTAAGACTGTTTTAATGTTATGAGTACAATATGACTAGCACTTCTTTTTTTTTAAACATTTACTCATGGTACATTCATTTCAAATATTGTTGTTTTGGGCTCGATCTGATTTCAAAAAATAAATAAATAAAAAAATAAAAAAAAAAACTTCCCCTCCCGGTGAAAAAACAAGGTTAAACAACGGGGGAAGAAAAAAGGTAGAAAACGGGCCAAAAAAAAAAAAACTGAATTGAACTGAATTGAATGTTGACCAGGACAAAATCAAAATGGCAACCTTTTAGCTGGATATCATCTTGCTAACTCAGAGTAGATAAAGTATGTGAAAAATGTACATGTCTACCTAATTAAACTAAGTAAATGTCACAAATGTGTATGAAATTGCTAAAGTCAATAGATGTGAATGTGATGAGCCAATCGCCAGATCTATGTACATGGTAAGCATATATGTTGCCCATCCATCCATCATCTCTACACTGTAATCCTCACTAGGGTCGCTGGGGGCAGAGTCTATCCCAGCGGACTCGCAGCCCTATGAGTTGACCAGCATAGTTTAATGTGTTGGCATGCTAACATCTAGTCATTAGCACTGAAACCAAAGTACAGCTAAGGCTTCTGTCAGTAGGTTTACAGGTATTTGTAACCCAAAGTAGTGTACAAACTTTTAACCAGAAGATGGTGCTGGAGGAAAAGTGAGAAGATGCCCAGAGTCAGTAGCAGATTTCACTTCAATCTGTGCATCATTTATTATGTTGTTGTTTTTCTTTTTGAGATTGTTTAAAGGTGAAAAGCATTATATGATACATGTCACAGGTTGTTCCCAGTACCAGTAGGAAACACTGTGCTGTAGAGTGTCAACAAGACAAATGTTGGTGTAAATTAGTTTCAAATCATGTATGAACACCCATTATTATTATTATTAGAATTTACTGTCTTTTTGCTTCTGTGGGACATACAGCTCTGGATATTTCTTGACCTCAACAGTGAGTCTCTCTTCATCCTTTTTTCTGCACACACAGGAGGCGAGGACAGCAAGTTGCCATGGGAACCAGGAGTACAAACAGGAAGCAGGTAGGGAAAACCCCGCCTCCTCCTGGCTTTGTTTTAAAGTTGTAGAAAATTCAGCCCATAAAGGAAGAGTTTGGCCAATCAAATGTCTTTTAATACCAGATCAGAGAGAGTACATTGGAACCCAGACATGTAGCTGAATGGGATAAACAGAGGTTTTCACTGAGGAGAGGTGGGGTGTCAAGTTGCAGGTAAATGATGACTTTTAGTGTGATTATTTTTATGGGTTTGAAGCTCTTGCATGTGCCCATGGTCATAAGGTGGGACAGGCGTTGGATAGAGGGGGGAGGCAGGAGCAGCAGGAGGATGGCTGGATTTTCAAATGGGATGTTTTGGGTTGTTTTTTTTTTTTCCCTTTTCCTATATGCACACATTTGAATGTCACCATTTTCACTTTAAGAATAAATCCACGTAACACACATTTACCACACAGAATGCAATGTAATACCTCCTACACATTTTTGTCAGCTTTTTGTGGAAAAAAAAAAAGAATTCATTGTTATTTTTAGATCTGCAGACTGACTCAGACAGCACACAGCTATGCATAACATCATCCTCACAACTAGTTGGATGGTTGCAGAGCTTACACTGTTGAAACAAAAATGCTGCCGGATTTAGCCTGTGCCAGCAAACAAGATGTTTGGGGGGAGGCGGTGTGTGAAGTCAAATGACACCGTGAGTTATTTCTGTCTCAAAGTGTGAGTGGGATGTGGATAAGAGCTGGAGGACACAGCAGACGCACAAACAAGAGGCCAAAGTGTTATATGGAAGTGTGCGTGTCAAGCTCTCAGGAATAGCGAGGGGCTGAGCAGCCATTTTGTTGCCATGTTACTACAGGTTCTACATACATTATGGGATGCACATTGGCCCAAAAAGCATTTTTACAACAGACAATCTTTGCAAAAGGAATGGCTGTAAATTGGTGAATGCACTTTTCTAAATGTTACACATTCTGCTTAATGACTCTTATTTATATTATTATTAAATCGCACTATCATGAACAGCCATATGATTATTCTATTTTTAGCCCATTTGTGCTTGCAGGAAGTCACCTAACTTAGCTGGGAAAAGACCTTGGTTGTATATTATCTCTATGGGCCCTAATTTACAGAAGCTGGCAGAACATCTCATGGCGGAAGCTTGGAAAACGTTTTCAATGTTTGTAATCCAGTATTTGTGTCTTATTCCTACTGTATCCATAGTCTGTGTGTGTCTGTTGGTGAGAGAGACAGAGATGAAGATGGAGAGAGAGAGAGACAGAGAGAAAGACAAAGACAAACAGGGAGAAACAAAGAGACAGAGACTTAAGATTTACCCTCAAGTGACTCCCAGTGTGGTCTGAAGGTTTCAGTCACTCTGTTCAGGTTCGGGTTCTTGGTATCACACTAGAGAGGGCAGCAGAGCACACAGGTCAGTGAGTGTGCACACACTGGACTGAGAATTATGAGAAAATGTGAAATAGCGAAGAGCAACAGCAGCAAGAGATTAAGCAATATGCTTTAGTCTTTCAGCAAAATCATATCAATCCAGAGGAACAGCTTCTGTACCAAAGTTGAGTTAGAAACATTACATTTTAATAACAAGAAATACCCAGAGGCTGTCGACTGTGAAAACAGAGTAGATTGTGGATTCTGTGGCCACCACAAATATCCTTCTGTACTGTAAACATGCACACTTTGATTTGTGTGTTTGGACTTATTTATGCTCAGTTAGCAGAATTCTCTCCAAAAAATGAGTTCACATTATAGCAGTTCAACTGAAATAAAAGCAAGGTGAACTATAATATCAAGAAATGCATTATAAAGTCAAGCCTTAATCAGCATCAGTGCCTTGGTAATGTGTGACATTTAGAGATTTTTCCAATGAAGACTGATTTAAAGGTTTGGAAAAACAGCTAGTAAGAAGATGTTAGGATGTTTTAGTCAAACTACTGAATCCAGACTGCATTCATACTCAATGAGCTTATATTAAGTTTAATAGTACAAATTTCCTTAGCAATATTCCTAACATGGGAAAAAAAAACACTCTACATGTTGGTCCAGAAGTCACATCAAGATTTTTGACATTTACAGATTATTTTAACTTTATAATGATGTAACAGCAGACAATGAAAACACAAGGCTTTCCTGTACTTTACAGACAGCAGGGCCAGGATGGGATTATCAACGTTAACCTCCAGAAAAAGGGCTGGGCCACTGTGAATGTAAAATGAATGTACAACTTATCTATGAAAGTGAACATTTTGCTAAAATCAGTATGTAAATGTGAATGTACCTCCCAGGTGCTTTGTCTGAGTGTGTAGATCTGGAGTGGTGCATCATCGGAGTCCATCACCACCCAGAGCTGTCCTTCCATGTCAAAGGTCATGTCCAGGGGACAGTGAGGCAGGGACAGCCTGCTGTGTGGCACAAGACTCTCTTCGCCCTCCTGGTGTAGAGTGAAAAACTGAACTGTGGACATCCTGAGGACACATGGGAACACCAAATTCATCATCTGATCACTGCTATGTTTCAGGAGACTAGTTCTCAATGTGGAAGATTTCCTCATTGACTAGCCAGTTTGTGCTTTTCTAAGCCACTGACCCACTTTAAGTGTCACTGCATGATGTATAGCAGACACTACACAGCCTGGTAAACTCTGCAGTGACCTTGTGCCACATTACATCTAAAAATACATTTAACAACCAGAAGCCAAAATAGTTACATGCCATCAGAGGTGTTACTGTCCTCTGAAAGTTAAAAAGTTTGTATAAACAGTGACTCTGGAAACAGGTTTGGAATATAATTAACAGTGAGGGCCTGACATTACTACGTTCACTCACTTCCTCTGGCAACAATTTTTACATGGTTTCATATTTTCTCATTTTCATCTCCAGTAATCATTCTTGTGCTGCTGTCTTGACCAAAATTCCCTAAAAGAGACAAGTGGTATACCAATGGGACCTTTCTGGCAAAATAAAGAGACATGAAAATAAATATAACATTTTAAAATACGGGTTGGGACTCACATAGGCAACATGAATCAAGACGTACAGAAAAAAGAGTTAAAGAGTTTTCTTGATGTGTAGAATAAATCTGTAGACATCAAAACTATGAAACTACTTTTTAGGGAATCACATAGAAAAGGGAAACAAAAGTCCATCCAAATCAAAAAATGTTCAGTTTAGGAGGCTCTGTCTGCCTTGGTAACAGCTGTACACAGTTATTGGTAATGTATTAATCAGCTTCATGACGTCCTCACATGGTTTCCAGTTAACAGATGAGACTTGTCTACTAAAGTCAACTGGCAGATTTTGTTCTGTCTTCATGAGACTATCAGTTGTGTGACTGGGTATGGTTGTATAAAGAATGTGTTATTTACATCTCGCGCACATGCGTGAAGATATACAAGAATGCATATGAACAGATTTATGCTATGCAACTTTTTTCAGTTTACTACTTTACATAGCAAATCATGTCAACATTCAAACACAAGAAAGCATTGCAAAGAAAAATTATGCTGCATCTTAGAGTGTTGAACTCTAGAAGTGAAAGCATCCAAGTAAACATTTACAAGCTCTGTATTAAAGCAACAGAGCAACTTCAATCAAATCATTTAAACTCAAATCATTTTAAATTTTTTTTCTTTTTTACTATTGCCAAGTGTTTGCTCATAGGGAATTGTTGGGTTTCTCTGTTTAAAATTTGTAAGGTCTTCACCATGATATCTGATATTTATATGTACATTTTTTATTTTTTTGTTTTTTCCTGTGTCGTATCTGTGTACATCTGTTGAAAGCTGCTGTCAACGATGTGAATTTCTCCTTGTGAGATAAATAAAGGCATATCTTATCTTATCTTATCTTATCTTATCTTATGAAAAGTGCTTTAATAGGACATATGCTGTGAATTGGGGTTGTATAAAAATGACTGAACTGAAAAAAATGGAATTGAATTGAACTGAACCCACCGTTGCCAACTGCTTGCTCAGAGGGAGTCCAAAAGTTACTTTGGATTGTTGGGTTCTCTTTTAAATGTGCAAGGTCTATACCTGACTACGTTAAGTGCTGTGTGCTGACATATGTTGTAAACTGCGCTATACAAATAAAATTGACGTGACTTGATTTACATACAGTTGTGTGTTCACATTCCAGCAGCAGTGCAGGTGACAAATGACTGACACAGGAAGTTACGCTCACCTTTCACACTGCACAGCGACATGGTGTCCATCAGGGGAGCTAATGATTCGGCACACAGCTGGATTCTGGGAAATAACAGACAGAGAGTGATGAAGCTGTTACTACATTCTTATTGTTCAAATATGTGAAATTTTACTGTCTGTTTTTCTCCTGCTGATTGACAGGTCATACCTTCATTCCACAGAGTAGACTCAATGACAACAAGCACTAATTATGTTTACACAGTTAAAGAATTGGTTCCTTTCCACCGTTGCCGAGTGCTTGCTCTAAGGGAGTCCAAAGGCAACTTTGGATTGTTGGGTTTAAATTTGTAGGGTATATACCTTAAGCAATACACTTATGTTAAGCGCTGTGAGATGACATAGGTTGTAAACTGTGCTATACAAATAAAATTGAATCGAATCAATTGAATTAATGTCTTTTTTTTTCAATTCAGTTTTATTTATATCGCGCAGCTGGGGTGGAGATAGCAGGATAGCACATGGAGAGCAGCAACAATAAATATTTTGGGGGTCGGTGAGGCCAGCGGCTGCAGATCAGAGACGTGAAGCAAGCACAGGTCTTGGTGCCGGATGCCACAGGGAAAATTAGACCTAAAAATAGCCTTCATATTTTATCCATTAATATTCTCTGAACTGTGAATGTAAAAATCAATTATGATCTCTAGGTTATTTATTATCTATGTGTTCATTTTAAGTACATGTATCCTTACAGCTGTGGAAATATTTTTGTTAGTAGGGTAACCTTCTCAGAACAGTTGTTGAAGAAATGCCAAACGGTCAAAAGGTCTGAGGTCAACCAGAGTAGATATTTTTACACTCCTAAAGAGGTTTTGGGAAGAAGGACTCAGTGGTTCTTATATAGTATGGAAACTGATATCAGGGTTACATTTACATATAAAGTCAGGTCTATAAATATCTGTACATTGACACAATTGTCAGCATTTCAGCTCTGTACACCTCCACAATGGACTTGAAATGAAACAATAAAGATGTGCTTTAAGAGCAGACTATCAACTTTAGTTTAAGGGTATTTACATGCAAATCAGGTGGACGATGTAGGAACTACATCACCTTTTATGCGCCCTCCAACTTTTTAAGGGACCAAAAGTAATAGGACAATGGGCTGCTCAGCTGTTCCATGGCCAGGTGTGTGTTATTCCCTTATTATCTCATTTACAAGGAGCAAGTAAAAGGTCTAGAATCCATTTCAAGTGTGGTATTTGCGTTTGGAATCTGGTGAGGTCAACTCTCAATCCTAAGTCCAAAGAGCTGTCACTATCAATAAAGATACAATTTGGCTGAAAAATCTAAACAAACCTTTCAGAGACAGCAAAAACATTAGGTGTGGCCAAATCAACAGTTTGGTACATTCTTAAAAAGGAAGAACGCACTGGTGAGCTCTGTAACACCAAAAGACCCAGAAGACCACAGAAAACCGGTGTGGGGGATGACAGAAGAATTCTTTCCCTGGTCAAGAAAATCCCCTTCACCACAGTTGGCCAGATCAAGAACACTCTCCAAGACGGAGTCACATCTGTGTCAAAGTAAACAATTAAGAGAAGACTTCACCAGAGTGAATACAGAGCGTTCACCACAAAGTGTAAAGCACTGGTGAGCCTCAAAAACATTAAGGCCAGATTAGAGTTTGGCAAAAAACAGCTAAAAGAACCTGTGCAGTTGTGGAACATCCACTGGACAGATGAGACAAAGATGACCAGCGACATGGTGGACATGTGGACAACATGGATCAACTTGTACCAGACTAATGGGAAGAGAAGAGTATAGAGAAGGGAAGGAGCTGCTCCAGATCCAAAACATAGCACCTCATCAGTGAAGCATGGCGGTGGCAGTATAATAGTATGACGGGTGGGCATGTATGGCTGCCAGTGGAGCTGGTTCTCTTGTGTGTATTGATGATGAAACTGCTGACAAAAGCAGCAAGTTTTCTGAAGTGTTTCAGGCAACATCTGCTCATATTCAGCTTAATGCTTCAGAACTCATTGGACAGTGCTTCACAGTGCAGATGCACAATGACCTGAACCATTCTGCGAAAGCAACCAAAGAGTTTGTCAAGGCAAAGAAGTGGAATGTTCCACAATGGCCAAGTCAATCACCTGACCTGAATCCAACTGAGCATGCATTTCTCTTGCTGAAGACAAAATTGAAGGGAAAATACCCCAAGAACCAGCAGGAAGTGAAGACAGCAGCAGTAGAGGCCTGGCAGAGCATCACCAGGGACCAAACCCACCGTCTGCTGATGTCTAAGGCTTTCAGACTTCAGGCTGTTATTGACTGATTTATGATTATGTTAGTCTGTCCAATTACCCTTATAAAGATGGAGGGCACATATAAAAGGTGTTGTAGTTCCTACACCGCCCACCTGATTTGGATTTGAATACCCTCAAACTAAAGCTGATAGTCATTTCATATCCATTGTGGAGGTGTACAGAGCTGAAATGCTGACAACTGTGTCAATGTCCAAATATTTTTGGACTTGACTGTATGTATACTGACACGTGTAAAGGAATTTCTGACCATCTGTTCACTACAAAAGTTGGTGCATTTTTACTTCACCTTAAGAAACTGGACAAACTGTCTGCTTCTCCACATTGTATACAATATTAAATCTGTCAACGACCCAGCAAAGTGTTCTATGCAGGGGTGTGCATCTCTACCTTAAGAGGCGATCTGATATGAATCTAGATACATGGGGTACGATATGATTCACGAACAGTCCATTTTAACACATTACGATGCGATTCAATTCAATGCAGCTTGAATCTATTTGTGTGGTGAAAAAAATTAGAGAGAAATGTATCTGGTGTGAACAATTTAGTGTTTATTTTTCGAATACACACAGACAAGACAGACTGCTGATGTATTAAATATGAGAAAATATTAACATTAACCCCTTCAGTGCATTGCAATCCATAAACTTTGCAAACTGAACACATTCAACGTGGCCTCAGTTTGTTCATATGATTTTATCAAACCAGACTAATGTTGTGCTGCGTGTTGTTGTGGTGGGAGGCTGCTGGGTGTGTTTCTGTGAACACACCAGAGTTAAGCTTTAAGTTCTGCTCTGGATTGCTGACACTGAATGCACAGACTGACACACGACACACAACACAACACAACACAACACAACACGCTTCTATGTTGGGGGGTTTTTCTTGGCCAGACAATGAAATGTTTTGTGTGTCATTATTAAACAGGCAGTGTTTGTCTGTGTTCAGTTGTGACTATCAGCAGTTGACCAGAGGGCTCCAGAGAGATGAGTGGGTTAGCAGGTATGTTGATCCTAAAGTCAGAGTTTTCAGGGTCACGAAGGTGGCTGTCTTTTTTACCTGCTAGCTCTCCATGGTAACTGATGCTGTGAAGCTAGAGCTCCATGGTAACTGATGCTGTGAAGCTAGAGCTCCATGGTAACTGATGCTGTGGAGCTAACCTGGTCGGGAGCAGGGTATGTTCAGAGTTTCAGATTTAAATCAGCTGAAGGAGCGTCTCACTTTAACCAGATCGTTTCCTGACTATTATTTATGAGTGATACAGATTCTCAGCTGAGGGAATATGTTTTATCTGCAAACATGCTGAGCTGTACCGTACCAATATCACTGAATGAAGCCGTGTAGTTTCAGCATCACACACTGTAAATATCACGTTGCGATGGGAACCTGACATGTTTAGTTGGCGATGCAGAAATCACATAAATATGCTTTTATGTTTGGCTCTAATTTGCTGTAAGGTCCGTTTACTCTGCTGCTACTGCAGCTGATAGAACACAGATTACAACATGAATTATTCTGCTGGTATTTATTACAGAGAATATTCAATCAATAACTTAGATTTTGCTTTGATTTGACCAGAAATGAAAGGGATTTCCTGCATTATGGGACAGTCTGGATAATGGGAGTGCAGCTAGAAGTAGGGACTAGTGGTTGGTTTACTACTGACTATTGCACAAATAGGCACACAGAGAATGACCTGCTAAATGTCAGGCAGAACAGTGCAACAATGAAAATGTTTAGTTGCACCTTACAGATTTCTCTGGAGCCCTGGACTATATTTTATTTTGTCACTTTTCTGATGTGAAGACACTATACAGGCTACAAACCAGCTTCTAAGCAGTACACAGTATGAAGTGAGACACGTTATTGTTCTTAGTGCTGTAGGAGGAAGCAGACTGTGGTTACCTTTGCTTTGTCAGCCTCAGAGTTCTGTGTCTGTCCAAACTGTCCAAGGTCCCAGCTCTGCAGCCTGCGGCCGGACTCATACTCCCAAAGCTTCACAGTTCCGTCCTGACAAACAAACACACTACAGATAACCCTGAAACTCAACTGGACATTGGTTTTTATTTGCTCATGATGAAAGCTCATGATGATAACTTTGACATTATGTTATCAAAGTTTTAATCTACAAGAGAGCTGCGCTGCAATCAAGTTTGCACAAAGTTTTGTCTCAGTAAAAAAAAAAAAAATTTAAAAATCTGATTTTGACTAGCGGTTTGTTTTCTTAATCTGATTTGCATAGTGTGTTAATCAGCAGACTTTTCACCCCTACTTACTTTTCCTACTCTGTAGTACAGTATGTGACTTAAGCTTGACTCTTTATGTGTCTATGAACATGTGGAAAAGAACTCGGGAGAGAGTCACCAGGCGTGACATGAGGCTGAACCACCAAGCACAGAACTCTTCAGGAAAGGAGCTACAATCGTCACATTCCTCAAATCAAGACACTCCTTTAAAAAGTGTGTTTTATCAAATCAAAGTCAATGCAGCTGTCTACCAGGTGATTTTAGAGCACTTCCTGCTTCTATTTGCTGACAAGCCTTACGGACATGCCAATTTCCTTTTCCAGTAAGATTTAGTAGCTGAAAAGAAAAAAATTTTTTGCTAACCATGATATTACTCACCTGACCTGAACCCCATACAACCCTATATGGTGTATGGTCAAGAGGAAGATGAAAAAAACACAGACCCCAAAATACAGACATGCTGAAGGCCACCACCCAACCTGGCCTTCAATACCACCTCAGCAGGGCCACAGGCTGATCGCCTCCATGTCACGCTGCATTGATGCTGTAATTCATGGTACAGGAGCCCCAACCAAGTACTGAGTATATAAATGCACATACTTCTCAGAAGCTGAACATTTCTTTATTGTAAATCCTTTTTGTGATTGACCTTTGAATGTATTTTAATCATTTGAAATTATGGAGTTTAAAATTTTCATGAGCCATAGGACCATAATCAGTGCAGTTAAAACAAACGAAAGACTTGAAATATCTCACTTTACCTAAAATGGACATAGAATGTCAGTGATTTTACACTTTAATGTAACTTAAGGAAATGCACACATACCCCTGATCCGGACAGCAGCCAATGTGGGTGTCCTGATGGGATATGTAGGGCACTGACAAACCTAAAAGAAAGCAGAACAAAACATCAGCAGCAACCCAGGAAACCTCAATGAGCATACACACTATCAAAGTTCTTCACATTCTTTCATGCACTGTGGTACTGTACTGAAACTTCTCAGGTCGTCCCTTTCGGTTCAGGTACTTACTGTTGATGTCCCAGGCAGAAGGACTGGATGTTGTATGGAGACCCGTAGTGGCTAACTCTGATCTTCTCATCACGGTCAGCTGTGATGATGTATTTGTTGTCCGGCGATATGGTCTGAAAGACAGTCGAAGAAGGCAATCAATCTGTCACTCACTTCATTAAGTTTCTTTTAAATACTTAAAATTTAAACTCGTGCTTGGAGTATGACAAAACGTTTTCATCACAACATCCAGTTATGGACATGCAGGGTTAGTGTTTATCGGTCTAACACACTTCATTTCCCAGTCACAGTGCCAAGGTATAAATGCTGGATTATTATTTTTGAGCGTACACAGAAAACGAACAGCTAGTGGATTGTGATGCGATTTTAAACTGACTGCAGGTGGTGATGTTGATTCTCTACCATCTGTTAATCAGACAGTGGAGGCTACAGGAGATGCTGCAGTAAAATGCAATTTAATGTTTTGACAGCAGTCACTTCACCCTTTTTCTGTTTGGATTCTGCCACTAGAGTTCAAGTGAAATACAGTACACTACCAAAAAGAGTACACTCCTGTGCAATATCATTTGATGTCAAATGATTCAAAACGGTGTCAGCTTACAGTAAATGCATTCTGTTAAGTTACTCTGTAGACTACGTTTTCTTTTGAACAATAAAAAACAAGTACTTTAGAAAGATTATATTGAAAAGTAGAAACTGAATGCCACAAAAGTGATCACTGCAACACAAGTTAGAAAATCTGTGGTCACTGAAACACTTGAAGATTTGTGATTTATTTTTTATTTTCTGATTACATCAGCGTAATTGCATGAATATGTTTTAAAAGATGACCAGCAAATTTTCTTAGTTTTGGACCTTCGGGCTCTGTCTATCTGCATGACTGCATCACAGCTCCACATGGAAAAGAAC
This sequence comes from Stegastes partitus, assembly GCF_000690725.1. Lineage (NCBI taxonomy): Eukaryota > Metazoa > Chordata > Actinopteri > Pomacentridae > Stegastes > Stegastes partitus. Next base: position 304,451 of record NW_007577890.1, read on the forward strand.
TAAAAAGAAGGTTAATCTGATTGTGAGACTTCAAAAAGAAGGAAAAGGACACAAGAAATTAGGAGGTATAGATTGAGTTATAGTACCACGAATCAGAGCTGCAGTGGCTGTCCTTCTAATATTTTAGGAGGACAATGGTATGGAAGGGTATGGATAGTGCACAACTTGCATTTTTTTTGTATTCATTCTACCTGCACACACAGCTAAATAAATATCTAGTGCAGTGCTTCATAGCTGATGAGAATTAAAATCCCAGCATGCTTGTAACAACTAACATCTGATTTACTTACTTAATTACAACTTGTAAACAATTATATTTGTTTAGAAGTTATGTTTTGTTTCAGTGTCAGTCATGAAGCTCCTACATTTGTGTTGTTGGTTTACTGTCACAGCTTAATGAGGGCTATACTATGAGGCAAGATTAGTGGGATAGCAGGTATGTTGATCCTAAAGTCAGAGTTTTCAGTGTCACGAAGGTGGCTGTCTTTTTACCTGCAAGATCTCCATGGTAACTGATGCTGTGGAGCTAGGTCTCCGTGGTATCGGATGCTGTGGATCTAACACGGTCATTAAGTTCAGACTTTCAGATTTAAATCTGCTAAAAGATGCGTCTCTTTCATCAAATCGTTTCCTGATGATTCTCTTATGAGCAATACAGATTCTGTGTTTTATCTGCTAACACGCTGATCTGTGCGTTACTAATATCACTGAATGAAGCCGTGTAGTTACAGTATCACACACAGTAAACATTGCGTTGCCAGATGTGTATTTAGTTGGTGATGCAGAAATCACATAAATATGTTTTATGTTTGGCTTGTTTACTCTGCAGCAGATAGAACTCAGGTTAGAAAACTGATTGTTATACTGGTATTTATTACATCCATCCATCATCTATGCACCGCTTAATCCTCACTAGGGTTGCGGAGGGGCTGGAGCCTATCCCAGCCGACCCAGGGCAAAGGCAGGGGACACCCTGGACAGGTCACCAGTCTATCGCAGGGCGTATTTACTACAGAGAATATTCAACCAGTCACATAAATTTCACTTTGATTTGGCCAAAATTAAAGTGATTTCCTGCATTATGGGACAGAGTCAGACCTAAATGACTTTCAATACAAGATCATGTTTAAATATATGAAGTTTAAAGTTTAATAGGTTTAAGGTGCAGCTGTCAGAAATAAGCAGCTACATCAGTAAAATATTATATATTAACATGTTTAACAGTTTTCTACCAGCATTCCTGTCTTGAACCGTTTGCAGTTGCGGTGCTTTTCACCGTCATATATTTTTATGTTCCTCGTTGTTTCCATTAAAACAACGTGTTGACTGAAGCAGCTGCACATTGTTTCATTTTATGCAGATGACAAGTCACGTAAACGCCTCCTTTTATGTGAACAGAGTCTGAAGCAGGACGTCTGAGTGGACAAAGAAAGTTGGTAACCACCTTTGTGATACCTGTGATCTCTGACTGGAGCTTTAGTTTCTGTCGACTTCAACAAAGAAAGCCTGGATATGTTAAACTTTCTTTGTAGTACTGCCCTCAGGACTCTGGTTGGATTGTGAAATGGCATCACTGACATGTATGCACAAAATAAACCGGTGCTGCTGTTTCTTACCACAGCTAGCAGCATGGACAGGTGGCCCATCTTCAGCTTGCCCCCCCTCTGCGGCTCCACAACTGAGAAAGAGTACACATCTCCTGATTTGTCAGCGACAAGCAGCTCGTCCTCAGCCTGACTGAATACCAGGGACGTGCACCGTCTTACCACCCACCTGTTAAACACACACACACACACACACACACACACACACACACACACACTTTTGTTTTCATCACATCAGTACAGTGCATGAAGCTGCTGTGATTGGAGGACAGATGTTAAGTCATACATGATGCTGACGCAACGCCATGAAGGCTCACAGCTAAACAGAACCAGTCTCTTGGTGTCATCAGTCAACGCCACCAGCTTTCCAGATGGAGATACAGCAAAGGCAAGGACTGTGTCACTTCCAGTTTCCTCTGTGGCACCGCCCTGACTGTTGACAGAGCAGGAGAGCGACAGCTGTAAAATTGCGTTTCATAATTCCTTGTATACTAAATCTGTTTTTTTTCCTCCTATACATTTGTCCAAATGTATTTTCTCTTTTCCTTTTTCTTGTCCTTTTATGCACTTTTTTACTTCTTTGCAATACACAAACACTTGACTGACTTGACAACTAGTAAGCTTTTAACTGTTTTTACCTGTTGTTGTCATCCTTTGGCTTCTTCTCAGCAGTGCTGCAGTCAAACACAAACCGTTCTCTGCAATAAAGTGTAGAAAGCTAATATGTTCAATCTGGATGGTGCCAGTTTCACAGGTACTTTTTATTTTTAACCAATCATCTACATTTATATGATTTCACTTTGATTTAACGTTACCAAAAACGACTAGAAGCTGACACTAAAAGTCCAGTCAGATTTATAATTGTCAAACAACAATGTCCTTCTTCTCTGTCTAAAGTATCAGAAAACAGGAGGGGAAAACCCTATCGTAAATTTCTAGAGCTCACATTTTCAAACATTTTGTTTTGTCTGACCAACACTCCAATCTGCAAAGATATCACCATATTATTGACATGCAGCAAATCATCAGACTGGTGAATCTGGATTCAGTCTGACAGTGCTTGGTACGCTTATGATAATTAAATAATTCCTGTTTTATATAACTATATAACTCGCCACGTGTGTTGCACCCATAAGTGAACATACAACTATTCTCTACTTTATAGTGTTGTCTTTAGATGTGCCATATCAGCTTTCGACATACATCTCCCTTTTGGTTAAAAAATACTGAAATCTAGTCAGGATATTTCACCAGTAGGAGAACATTAGCACCTCTCTTTTTACCCCTTGACACTACAGAAAGTGGCCAAAATTACAGGTTTGATGCAACTGTAAAAAAAGGGGGCTTTTAGATGTCTGTTTTTGGCCCATAGTTTGACTAGAGGAGCCATGAGCTGTGACTGAGACCAACTCTCTGAACACCTCGATAATCTTAATAATCTAACAATAATCTAACAAGCACAGACTCAAGGTAGCCATGTCCATGTTTCACAGTCTGCCATTCTTGGATGACACAGTGTTCAGTGGTTAGCACTGTCACCTCCCTCAGGCTGTGAACTGCAGGTCAGCTGGAAGCTTTCAGTGCAGCGTTTTCATGCACTCCCTGTCCCTGCATGGATTTCCTCCCACAGTTAAAGACATGCATGGTAGGGTAACTGGCGACTCTACATTGGCCGTAAATGTGAGCGTGAGCATGTGTGGTAGTTTGTCCCTCTGTGTTAGCTTTCTGACGAGCTGGTGACCTGTCCAGGGTGTACCCAGGTATCACACCATGCCTGCTTCAAGAGGCTCCAGCCCACTGTGACCCTCCACAGGATAAAGGTGTTACAGCAAATGGATGACTGGGAAAGCTCTAACTTTATTTCACATGTCCAAAGGACATTCTCAAAGACGCACTGGGACTTGTTAAAATGCATTTTAGCACCTCCAGTCCAGCCCACTTTGAATCAGTAGGTAACATTAGCTACAACCAAACACTGCTGTCTTGGTTCACCTTCACCCTGCCAACTGCTCCCACGGACCTGAAACTTGCTAAAAGCTTAAACAGCTTTGGTAATCAGAACCTCGGGCTGCTCTGAGATGCTCTTGTAACCTGTCCCTTGACCACGTTTGGAAGGTATTTCCAGTCTTACAGCAACCTGGAATGAAATCGAGACACGGCTGGCCGGCAAAGACGCGCTATCCACTCGAAAACAGCCAGTAAAATATCACGGACACTCGTAAAGTCATTCCAACCTGGCGTCTTTGCTGTGAATTGCTACGAGTTTCTTGTTGCAGGTAAAAACAAACCAGTCTCCACAGAAAGCGGCGGCAGCCATGATGGCGGCGACGGGAGCTCATGCGGAGAGCAGTGTTTGGTCGCGCGCAAAATACGTCACCGCACACACCGAAGACACGCCCCCTCGAGAAAGTACACAATGTTCCGCGTGGAGCGATCACACGCGTGGCTTTCAGAACAATAGTGCACCGATAAAGCTGGGGCAGCTGTGGCTGCGATACATGACGAAAAAAACTACGTTCACTGTTCCAGAATCAGGTTCAGTCCGGATATGTACACGCTGCGTGTACTCACAGTACACACACCAATACATACATTGCACACAGCAACACATGCAGTCCTGACAGCAACACATACTCACAGTAGACACAACAACACATGCAGTATTTACGACAACACATTTACACTGAAACCAACATTATACTCTAGGCAGACCTAGACCCGGGCGGTGGTCGGTGGGGGCGTTACCGTCCATGTGTTACATAAACCCTGGTGACGGCTGACAGAGCCGTTCTGCTGCGAGCCGCNAACACAGAGCTCTGTGGAACTCCATAACTAACTCTAATGCGGGTGGAGGAATCATCATTAACATGAGCAAACTGAATCTGTCTGATCCACATGATTTAATCCAGTTTAGTGCAGTTCCTTTAAGCCCAATTAAACATTCCTGTCTCTGTAATAAGATGCTGTGATCCACTGGATCAGATGCAGCACTGAGATCCAGCAGAACCAGCATATGAACTAGTCCGTTGTCTGAAGCTATAAGAAGATCATTAGTGACCTTCATCAGTGCTGTCTCTGTACTATGATGCATTCTAAATCTTATCACACATAAACTTTAGCTAAAAGGCAAAATTAGTTTAGTCCGCTTTTAAGTCGCTTTTCCAGTTACCAGTACAAATGTATGCTGACTCACTGAAACACTTGAATGGAACAGAGTTGATGTTATTAGTAATACCAGACCAAAGTCCAGGGTAAACATGGAGGTGAACCTTCCACGACTCCAAGTCTTCTAACTACTCTTCATGGTGTGTTCTGGTGCAGACAATTACTGTGTCACCATTCACAAACAGGACGCTACTCACACATTCTGCGATTCTCGTGTTATAAAATTTGTTAAATCCAAATTCCTGTTCTGCATCAACTCCGTACATGAGATGGAAATCTGCTAAAAAAATGTGGTGTAATGCACCAGAAATCAAAGTAACAAGTACACAGTGAAGAGCAGTTGCGAGTGTGAGAAGTGCACATTTTGCACACTCACAAACAGCATTTTTCATACAATAATGTTGGCAGAAACAGAAGCTACAGTTTAATGTTGGCTGCATCGTTTTCATTATAAAAAAAAAAAATCAGACATAAATTTTAGCCAAATGTAAAAATCCATCTCCAGGGAACATGAGGTGAGGCACACACTGCACACATTCACCTCAGATCAACAACTCAGAACACCAAACGTGAAAGGAATATTAACACTATGTTCAAGATGTCCATTCAGACAGGCGGCCCGGTCACAGCTCCTGATGCCTCTTTCTTGGCCTTCTTGTTGCCGTTTGCCTTCTGAGCCATCGTCCTCTTTAGCTGTTGCTCCTCTAGTCTCTGCTGCTTCTTCTGCAGGTACTCTGTCACATTGTCGTAGCCCACTTTGTACAAGTGCTCAAAGCGGTGGTTGGTTCTTGTGGAGGCTGTTGTGTAAAAGAACATCAGCAAGAAGAGTTTGTGAGACAAACCACTGCTGCACACTTACAGCCAACATGCACATTACAGCTGTAATGGGAGACATGAACTCAAATCTAGTTTCATACACACGAGCCAGTACTGACGGTGATACTATTGGGCATATTTGTCCCATCTGAACTTATTTTTTAAAAATGTGAGGTACAATATTGTATTGGCAAACTTTGCACCATGAGATACAGAGATCCTAGCCTATGGAAGTCTTATTCTCATAAGGGTAAAAATTTTTTCCTCCTTTATTTAGTCCTTCAGAGCTCATTTCAAAAAGGACTGATGGAGGACTAAGACTGTTTTAATGTTATGAGTACAATATGACTAGCACTTCTTTTTTTTTAAACATTTACTCATGGTACATTCATTTCAAATATTGTTGTTTTGGGCTCGATCTGATTTCAAAAAATAAATAAATAAAAAAATAAAAAAAAAAACTTCCCCTCCCGGTGAAAAAACAAGGTTAAACAACGGGGGAAGAAAAAAGGTAGAAAACGGGCCAAAAAAAAAAAAACTGAATTGAACTGAATTGAATGTTGACCAGGACAAAATCAAAATGGCAACCTTTTAGCTGGATATCATCTTGCTAACTCAGAGTAGATAAAGTATGTGAAAAATGTACATGTCTACCTAATTAAACTAAGTAAATGTCACAAATGTGTATGAAATTGCTAAAGTCAATAGATGTGAATGTGATGAGCCAATCGCCAGATCTATGTACATGGTAAGCATATATGTTGCCCATCCATCCATCATCTCTACACTGTAATCCTCACTAGGGTCGCTGGGGGCAGAGTCTATCCCAGCGGACTCGCAGCCCTATGAGTTGACCAGCATAGTTTAATGTGTTGGCATGCTAACATCTAGTCATTAGCACTGAAACCAAAGTACAGCTAAGGCTTCTGTCAGTAGGTTTACAGGTATTTGTAACCCAAAGTAGTGTACAAACTTTTAACCAGAAGATGGTGCTGGAGGAAAAGTGAGAAGATGCCCAGAGTCAGTAGCAGATTTCACTTCAATCTGTGCATCATTTATTATGTTGTTGTTTTTCTTTTTGAGATTGTTTAAAGGTGAAAAGCATTATATGATACATGTCACAGGTTGTTCCCAGTACCAGTAGGAAACACTGTGCTGTAGAGTGTCAACAAGACAAATGTTGGTGTAAATTAGTTTCAAATCATGTATGAACACCCATTATTATTATTATTAGAATTTACTGTCTTTTTGCTTCTGTGGGACATACAGCTCTGGATATTTCTTGACCTCAACAGTGAGTCTCTCTTCATCCTTTTTTCTGCACACACAGGAGGCGAGGACAGCAAGTTGCCATGGGAACCAGGAGTACAAACAGGAAGCAGGTAGGGAAAACCCCGCCTCCTCCTGGCTTTGTTTTAAAGTTGTAGAAAATTCAGCCCATAAAGGAAGAGTTTGGCCAATCAAATGTCTTTTAATACCAGATCAGAGAGAGTACATTGGAACCCAGACATGTAGCTGAATGGGATAAACAGAGGTTTTCACTGAGGAGAGGTGGGGTGTCAAGTTGCAGGTAAATGATGACTTTTAGTGTGATTATTTTTATGGGTTTGAAGCTCTTGCATGTGCCCATGGTCATAAGGTGGGACAGGCGTTGGATAGAGGGGGGAGGCAGGAGCAGCAGGAGGATGGCTGGATTTTCAAATGGGATGTTTTGGGTTGTTTTTTTTTTTTCCCTTTTCCTATATGCACACATTTGAATGTCACCATTTTCACTTTAAGAATAAATCCACGTAACACACATTTACCACACAGAATGCAATGTAATACCTCCTACACATTTTTGTCAGCTTTTTGTGGAAAAAAAAAAAGAATTCATTGTTATTTTTAGATCTGCAGACTGACTCAGACAGCACACAGCTATGCATAACATCATCCTCACAACTAGTTGGATGGTTGCAGAGCTTACACTGTTGAAACAAAAATGCTGCCGGATTTAGCCTGTGCCAGCAAACAAGATGTTTGGGGGGAGGCGGTGTGTGAAGTCAAATGACACCGTGAGTTATTTCTGTCTCAAAGTGTGAGTGGGATGTGGATAAGAGCTGGAGGACACAGCAGACGCACAAACAAGAGGCCAAAGTGTTATATGGAAGTGTGCGTGTCAAGCTCTCAGGAATAGCGAGGGGCTGAGCAGCCATTTTGTTGCCATGTTACTACAGGTTCTACATACATTATGGGATGCACATTGGCCCAAAAAGCATTTTTACAACAGACAATCTTTGCAAAAGGAATGGCTGTAAATTGGTGAATGCACTTTTCTAAATGTTACACATTCTGCTTAATGACTCTTATTTATATTATTATTAAATCGCACTATCATGAACAGCCATATGATTATTCTATTTTTAGCCCATTTGTGCTTGCAGGAAGTCACCTAACTTAGCTGGGAAAAGACCTTGGTTGTATATTATCTCTATGGGCCCTAATTTACAGAAGCTGGCAGAACATCTCATGGCGGAAGCTTGGAAAACGTTTTCAATGTTTGTAATCCAGTATTTGTGTCTTATTCCTACTGTATCCATAGTCTGTGTGTGTCTGTTGGTGAGAGAGACAGAGATGAAGATGGAGAGAGAGAGAGACAGAGAGAAAGACAAAGACAAACAGGGAGAAACAAAGAGACAGAGACTTAAGATTTACCCTCAAGTGACTCCCAGTGTGGTCTGAAGGTTTCAGTCACTCTGTTCAGGTTCGGGTTCTTGGTATCACACTAGAGAGGGCAGCAGAGCACACAGGTCAGTGAGTGTGCACACACTGGACTGAGAATTATGAGAAAATGTGAAATAGCGAAGAGCAACAGCAGCAAGAGATTAAGCAATATGCTTTAGTCTTTCAGCAAAATCATATCAATCCAGAGGAACAGCTTCTGTACCAAAGTTGAGTTAGAAACATTACATTTTAATAACAAGAAATACCCAGAGGCTGTCGACTGTGAAAACAGAGTAGATTGTGGATTCTGTGGCCACCACAAATATCCTTCTGTACTGTAAACATGCACACTTTGATTTGTGTGTTTGGACTTATTTATGCTCAGTTAGCAGAATTCTCTCCAAAAAATGAGTTCACATTATAGCAGTTCAACTGAAATAAAAGCAAGGTGAACTATAATATCAAGAAATGCATTATAAAGTCAAGCCTTAATCAGCATCAGTGCCTTGGTAATGTGTGACATTTAGAGATTTTTCCAATGAAGACTGATTTAAAGGTTTGGAAAAACAGCTAGTAAGAAGATGTTAGGATGTTTTAGTCAAACTACTGAATCCAGACTGCATTCATACTCAATGAGCTTATATTAAGTTTAATAGTACAAATTTCCTTAGCAATATTCCTAACATGGGAAAAAAAAACACTCTACATGTTGGTCCAGAAGTCACATCAAGATTTTTGACATTTACAGATTATTTTAACTTTATAATGATGTAACAGCAGACAATGAAAACACAAGGCTTTCCTGTACTTTACAGACAGCAGGGCCAGGATGGGATTATCAACGTTAACCTCCAGAAAAAGGGCTGGGCCACTGTGAATGTAAAATGAATGTACAACTTATCTATGAAAGTGAACATTTTGCTAAAATCAGTATGTAAATGTGAATGTACCTCCCAGGTGCTTTGTCTGAGTGTGTAGATCTGGAGTGGTGCATCATCGGAGTCCATCACCACCCAGAGCTGTCCTTCCATGTCAAAGGTCATGTCCAGGGGACAGTGAGGCAGGGACAGCCTGCTGTGTGGCACAAGACTCTCTTCGCCCTCCTGGTGTAGAGTGAAAAACTGAACTGTGGACATCCTGAGGACACATGGGAACACCAAATTCATCATCTGATCACTGCTATGTTTCAGGAGACTAGTTCTCAATGTGGAAGATTTCCTCATTGACTAGCCAGTTTGTGCTTTTCTAAGCCACTGACCCACTTTAAGTGTCACTGCATGATGTATAGCAGACACTACACAGCCTGGTAAACTCTGCAGTGACCTTGTGCCACATTACATCTAAAAATACATTTAACAACCAGAAGCCAAAATAGTTACATGCCATCAGAGGTGTTACTGTCCTCTGAAAGTTAAAAAGTTTGTATAAACAGTGACTCTGGAAACAGGTTTGGAATATAATTAACAGTGAGGGCCTGACATTACTACGTTCACTCACTTCCTCTGGCAACAATTTTTACATGGTTTCATATTTTCTCATTTTCATCTCCAGTAATCATTCTTGTGCTGCTGTCTTGACCAAAATTCCCTAAAAGAGACAAGTGGTATACCAATGGGACCTTTCTGGCAAAATAAAGAGACATGAAAATAAATATAACATTTTAAAATACGGGTTGGGACTCACATAGGCAACATGAATCAAGACGTACAGAAAAAAGAGTTAAAGAGTTTTCTTGATGTGTAGAATAAATCTGTAGACATCAAAACTATGAAACTACTTTTTAGGGAATCACATAGAAAAGGGAAACAAAAGTCCATCCAAATCAAAAAATGTTCAGTTTAGGAGGCTCTGTCTGCCTTGGTAACAGCTGTACACAGTTATTGGTAATGTATTAATCAGCTTCATGACGTCCTCACATGGTTTCCAGTTAACAGATGAGACTTGTCTACTAAAGTCAACTGGCAGATTTTGTTCTGTCTTCATGAGACTATCAGTTGTGTGACTGGGTATGGTTGTATAAAGAATGTGTTATTTACATCTCGCGCACATGCGTGAAGATATACAAGAATGCATATGAACAGATTTATGCTATGCAACTTTTTTCAGTTTACTACTTTACATAGCAAATCATGTCAACATTCAAACACAAGAAAGCATTGCAAAGAAAAATTATGCTGCATCTTAGAGTGTTGAACTCTAGAAGTGAAAGCATCCAAGTAAACATTTACAAGCTCTGTATTAAAGCAACAGAGCAACTTCAATCAAATCATTTAAACTCAAATCATTTTAAATTTTTTTTCTTTTTTACTATTGCCAAGTGTTTGCTCATAGGGAATTGTTGGGTTTCTCTGTTTAAAATTTGTAAGGTCTTCACCATGATATCTGATATTTATATGTACATTTTTTATTTTTTTGTTTTTTCCTGTGTCGTATCTGTGTACATCTGTTGAAAGCTGCTGTCAACGATGTGAATTTCTCCTTGTGAGATAAATAAAGGCATATCTTATCTTATCTTATCTTATCTTATCTTATGAAAAGTGCTTTAATAGGACATATGCTGTGAATTGGGGTTGTATAAAAATGACTGAACTGAAAAAAATGGAATTGAATTGAACTGAACCCACCGTTGCCAACTGCTTGCTCAGAGGGAGTCCAAAAGTTACTTTGGATTGTTGGGTTCTCTTTTAAATGTGCAAGGTCTATACCTGACTACGTTAAGTGCTGTGTGCTGACATATGTTGTAAACTGCGCTATACAAATAAAATTGACGTGACTTGATTTACATACAGTTGTGTGTTCACATTCCAGCAGCAGTGCAGGTGACAAATGACTGACACAGGAAGTTACGCTCACCTTTCACACTGCACAGCGACATGGTGTCCATCAGGGGAGCTAATGATTCGGCACACAGCTGGATTCTGGGAAATAACAGACAGAGAGTGATGAAGCTGTTACTACATTCTTATTGTTCAAATATGTGAAATTTTACTGTCTGTTTTTCTCCTGCTGATTGACAGGTCATACCTTCATTCCACAGAGTAGACTCAATGACAACAAGCACTAATTATGTTTACACAGTTAAAGAATTGGTTCCTTTCCACCGTTGCCGAGTGCTTGCTCTAAGGGAGTCCAAAGGCAACTTTGGATTGTTGGGTTTAAATTTGTAGGGTATATACCTTAAGCAATACACTTATGTTAAGCGCTGTGAGATGACATAGGTTGTAAACTGTGCTATACAAATAAAATTGAATCGAATCAATTGAATTAATGTCTTTTTTTTTCAATTCAGTTTTATTTATATCGCGCAGCTGGGGTGGAGATAGCAGGATAGCACATGGAGAGCAGCAACAATAAATATTTTGGGGGTCGGTGAGGCCAGCGGCTGCAGATCAGAGACGTGAAGCAAGCACAGGTCTTGGTGCCGGATGCCACAGGGAAAATTAGACCTAAAAATAGCCTTCATATTTTATCCATTAATATTCTCTGAACTGTGAATGTAAAAATCAATTATGATCTCTAGGTTATTTATTATCTATGTGTTCATTTTAAGTACATGTATCCTTACAGCTGTGGAAATATTTTTGTTAGTAGGGTAACCTTCTCAGAACAGTTGTTGAAGAAATGCCAAACGGTCAAAAGGTCTGAGGTCAACCAGAGTAGATATTTTTACACTCCTAAAGAGGTTTTGGGAAGAAGGACTCAGTGGTTCTTATATAGTATGGAAACTGATATCAGGGTTACATTTACATATAAAGTCAGGTCTATAAATATCTGTACATTGACACAATTGTCAGCATTTCAGCTCTGTACACCTCCACAATGGACTTGAAATGAAACAATAAAGATGTGCTTTAAGAGCAGACTATCAACTTTAGTTTAAGGGTATTTACATGCAAATCAGGTGGACGATGTAGGAACTACATCACCTTTTATGCGCCCTCCAACTTTTTAAGGGACCAAAAGTAATAGGACAATGGGCTGCTCAGCTGTTCCATGGCCAGGTGTGTGTTATTCCCTTATTATCTCATTTACAAGGAGCAAGTAAAAGGTCTAGAATCCATTTCAAGTGTGGTATTTGCGTTTGGAATCTGGTGAGGTCAACTCTCAATCCTAAGTCCAAAGAGCTGTCACTATCAATAAAGATACAATTTGGCTGAAAAATCTAAACAAACCTTTCAGAGACAGCAAAAACATTAGGTGTGGCCAAATCAACAGTTTGGTACATTCTTAAAAAGGAAGAACGCACTGGTGAGCTCTGTAACACCAAAAGACCCAGAAGACCACAGAAAACCGGTGTGGGGGATGACAGAAGAATTCTTTCCCTGGTCAAGAAAATCCCCTTCACCACAGTTGGCCAGATCAAGAACACTCTCCAAGACGGAGTCACATCTGTGTCAAAGTAAACAATTAAGAGAAGACTTCACCAGAGTGAATACAGAGCGTTCACCACAAAGTGTAAAGCACTGGTGAGCCTCAAAAACATTAAGGCCAGATTAGAGTTTGGCAAAAAACAGCTAAAAGAACCTGTGCAGTTGTGGAACATCCACTGGACAGATGAGACAAAGATGACCAGCGACATGGTGGACATGTGGACAACATGGATCAACTTGTACCAGACTAATGGGAAGAGAAGAGTATAGAGAAGGGAAGGAGCTGCTCCAGATCCAAAACATAGCACCTCATCAGTGAAGCATGGCGGTGGCAGTATAATAGTATGACGGGTGGGCATGTATGGCTGCCAGTGGAGCTGGTTCTCTTGTGTGTATTGATGATGAAACTGCTGACAAAAGCAGCAAGTTTTCTGAAGTGTTTCAGGCAACATCTGCTCATATTCAGCTTAATGCTTCAGAACTCATTGGACAGTGCTTCACAGTGCAGATGCACAATGACCTGAACCATTCTGCGAAAGCAACCAAAGAGTTTGTCAAGGCAAAGAAGTGGAATGTTCCACAATGGCCAAGTCAATCACCTGACCTGAATCCAACTGAGCATGCATTTCTCTTGCTGAAGACAAAATTGAAGGGAAAATACCCCAAGAACCAGCAGGAAGTGAAGACAGCAGCAGTAGAGGCCTGGCAGAGCATCACCAGGGACCAAACCCACCGTCTGCTGATGTCTAAGGCTTTCAGACTTCAGGCTGTTATTGACTGATTTATGATTATGTTAGTCTGTCCAATTACCCTTATAAAGATGGAGGGCACATATAAAAGGTGTTGTAGTTCCTACACCGCCCACCTGATTTGGATTTGAATACCCTCAAACTAAAGCTGATAGTCATTTCATATCCATTGTGGAGGTGTACAGAGCTGAAATGCTGACAACTGTGTCAATGTCCAAATATTTTTGGACTTGACTGTATGTATACTGACACGTGTAAAGGAATTTCTGACCATCTGTTCACTACAAAAGTTGGTGCATTTTTACTTCACCTTAAGAAACTGGACAAACTGTCTGCTTCTCCACATTGTATACAATATTAAATCTGTCAACGACCCAGCAAAGTGTTCTATGCAGGGGTGTGCATCTCTACCTTAAGAGGCGATCTGATATGAATCTAGATACATGGGGTACGATATGATTCACGAACAGTCCATTTTAACACATTACGATGCGATTCAATTCAATGCAGCTTGAATCTATTTGTGTGGTGAAAAAAATTAGAGAGAAATGTATCTGGTGTGAACAATTTAGTGTTTATTTTTCGAATACACACAGACAAGACAGACTGCTGATGTATTAAATATGAGAAAATATTAACATTAACCCCTTCAGTGCATTGCAATCCATAAACTTTGCAAACTGAACACATTCAACGTGGCCTCAGTTTGTTCATATGATTTTATCAAACCAGACTAATGTTGTGCTGCGTGTTGTTGTGGTGGGAGGCTGCTGGGTGTGTTTCTGTGAACACACCAGAGTTAAGCTTTAAGTTCTGCTCTGGATTGCTGACACTGAATGCACAGACTGACACACGACACACAACACAACACAACACAACACAACACGCTTCTATGTTGGGGGGTTTTTCTTGGCCAGACAATGAAATGTTTTGTGTGTCATTATTAAACAGGCAGTGTGTGTCTGTGTTCAGTTGTGACTATCAGCAGTTGACCAGAGGGCTCCAGAGAGATGAGTGGGTTAGCAGGTATGTTGATCCTAAAGTCAGAGTTTTCAGGGTCACGAAGGTGGCTGTCTTTTTTACCTGCTAGCTCTCCATGGTAACTGATGCTGTGAAGCTAGAGCTCCATGGTAACTGATGCTGTGAAGCTAGAGCTCCATGGTAACTGATGCTGTGGAGCTAACCTGGTCGGGAGCAGGGTATGTTCAGAGTTTCAGATTTAAATCAGCTGAAGGAGCGTCTCACTTTAACCAGATCGTTTCCTGACTATTATTTATGAGTGATACAGATTCTCAGCTGAGGGAATATGTTTTATCTGCAAACATGCTGAGCTGTACCGTACCAATATCACTGAATGAAGCCGTGTAGTTTCAGCATCACACACTGTAAATATCACGTTGCGATGGGAACCTGACATGTTTAGTTGGCGATGCAGAAATCACATAAATATGCTTTTATGTTTGGCTCTAATTTGCTGTAAGGTCCGTTTACTCTGCTGCTACTGCAGCTGATAGAACACAGATTACAACATGAATTATTCTGCTGGTATTTATTACAGAGAATATTCAATCAATAACTTAGATTTTGCTTTGATTTGACCAGAAATGAAAGGGATTTCCTGCATTATGGGACAGTCTGGATAATGGGAGTGCAGCTAGAAGTAGGGACTAGTGGTTGGTTTACTACTGACTATTGCACAAATAGGCACACAGAGAATGACCTGCTAAATGTCAGGCAGAACAGTGCAACAATGAAAATGTTTAGTTGCACCTTACAGATTTCTCTGGAGCCCTGGACTATATTTTATTTTGTCACTTTTCTGATGTGAAGACACTATACAGGCTACAAACCAGCTTCTAAGCAGTACACAGTATGAAGTGAGACACGTTATTGTTCTTAGTGCTGTAGGAGGAAGCAGACTGTGGTTACCTTTGCTTTGTCAGCCTCAGAGTTCTGTGTCTGTCCAAACTGTCCAAGGTCCCAGCTCTGCAGCCTGCGGCCGGACTCATACTCCCAAAGCTTCACAGTTCCGTCCTGACAAACAAACACACTACAGATAACCCTGAAACTCAACTGGACATTGGTTTTTATTTGCTCATGATGAAAGCTCATGATGATAACTTTGACATTATGTTATCAAAGTTTTAATCTACAAGAGAGCTGCGCTGCAATCAAGTTTGCACAAAGTTTTGTCTCAGTAAAAAAAAAAAAAATTTAAAAATCTGATTTTGACTAGCGGTTTGTTTTCTTAATCTGATTTGCATAGTGTGTTAATCAGCAGACTTTTCACCCCTACTTACTTTTCCTACTCTGTAGTACAGTATGTGACTTAAGCTTGACTCTTTATGTGTCTATGAACATGTGGAAAAGAACTCGGGAGAGAGTCACCAGGCGTGACATGAGGCTGAACCACCAAGCACAGAACTCTTCAGGAAAGGAGCTACAATCGTCACATTCCTCAAATCAAGACACTCCTTTAAAAAGTGTGTTTTATCAAATCAAAGTCAATGCAGCTGTCTACCAGGTGATTTTAGAGCACTTCCTGCTTCTATTTGCTGACAAGCCTTACGGACATGCCAATTTCCTTTTCCAGTAAGATTTAGTAGCTGAAAAGAAAAAAATTTTTTGCTAACCATGATATTACTCACCTGACCTGAACCCCATACAACCCTATATGGTGTATGGTCAAGAGGAAGATGAAAAAAACACAGACCCCAAAATACAGACATGCTGAAGGCCACCACCCAACCTGGCCTTCAATACCACCTCAGCAGGGCCACAGGCTGATCGCCTCCATGTCACGCTGCATTGATGCTGTAATTCATGGTACAGGAGCCCCAACCAAGTACTGAGTATATAAATGCACATACTTCTCAGAAGCTGAACATTTCTTTATTGTAAATCCTTTTTGTGATTGACCTTTGAATGTATTTTAATCATTTGAAATTATGGAGTTTAAAATTTTCATGAGCCATAGGACCATAATCAGTGCAGTTAAAACAAACGAAAGACTTGAAATATCTCACTTTACCTAAAATGGACATAGAATGTCAGTGATTTTACACTTTAATGTAACTTAAGGAAATGCACACATACCCCTGATCCGGACAGCAGCCAATGTGGGTGTCCTGATGGGATATGTAGGGCACTGACAAACCTAAAAGAAAGCAGAACAAAACATCAGCAGCAACCCAGGAAACCTCAATGAGCATACACACTATCAAAGTTCTTCACATTCTTTCATGCACTGTGGTACTGTACTGAAACTTCTCAGGTCGTCCCTTTCGGTTCAGGTACTTACTGTTGATGTCCCAGGCAGAAGGACTGGATGTTGTATGGAGACCCGTAGTGGCTAACTCTGATCTTCTCATCACGGTCAGCTGTGATGATGTATTTGTTGTCCGGCGATATGGTCTGAAAGACAGTCGAAGAAGGCAATCAATCTGTCACTCACTTCATTAAGTTTCTTTTAAATACTTAAAATTTAAACTCGTGCTTGGAGTATGACAAAACGTTTTCATCACAACATCCAGTTATGGACATGCAGGGTTAGTGTTTATCGGTCTAACACACTTCATTTCCCAGTCACAGTGCCAAGGTATAAATGCTGGATTATTATTTTTGAGCGTACACAGAAAACGAACAGCTAGTGGATTGTGATGCGATTTTAAACTGACTGCAGGTGGTGATGTTGATTCTCTACCATCTGTTAATCAGACAGTGGAGGCTACAGGAGATGCTGCAGTAAAATGCAATTTAATGTTTTGACAGCAGTCACTTCACCCTTTTTCTGTTTGGATTCTGCCACTAGAGTTCAAGTGAAATACAGTACACTACCAAAAAGAGTACACTCCTGTGCAATATCATTTGATGTCAAATGATTCAAAACGGTGTCAGCTTACAGTAAATGCATTCTGTTAAGTTACTCTGTAGACTACGTTTTCTTTTGAACAATAAAAAACAAGTACTTTAGAAAGATTATATTGAAAAGTAGAAACTGAATGCCACAAAAGTGATCACTGCAACACAAGTTAGAAAATCTGTGGTCACTGAAACACTTGAAGATTTGTGATTTATTTTTTATTTTCTGATTACATCAGCGTAATTGCATGAATATGTTTTAAAAGATGACCAGCAAATTTTCTTAGTTTTGGACCTTCGGGCTCTGTCTATCTGCATGACTGCATCACAGCTCCACATGGAAAAGAACTAAAAAGAAGGTTAATCTGATTGTGAGACTTCAAAAAGAAGGAAAAGGACACAAGAAATTAGGAGGTATAGATTGAGTTATAGTACCACGAATCAGAGCTGCAGTGGCTGTCCTTCTAATATTTTAGGAGGACAATGGTATGGAAGGGTATGGATAGTGCACAACTTGCATTTTTTTTGTATTCATTCTACCTGCACACACAGCTAAATAAATATCTAGTGCAGTGCTTCATAGCTGATGAGAATTAAAATCCCAGCATGCTTGTAACAACTAACATCTGATTTACTTACTTAATTACAACTTGTAAACAATTATATTTGTTTAGAAGTTATGTTTTGTTTCAGTGTCAGTCATGAAGCTCCTACATTTGTGTTGTTGGTTTACTGTCACAGCTTAATGAGGGCTATACTATGAGGCAAGATTAGTGGGATAGCAGGTATGTTGATCCTAAAGTCAGAGTTTTCAGTGTCACGAAGGTGGCTGTCTTTTTACCTGCAAGATCTCCATGGTAACTGATGCTGTGGAGCTAGGTCTCCGTGGTATCGGATGCTGTGGATCTAACACGGTCATTAAGTTCAGACTTTCAGATTTAAATCTGCTAAAAGATGCGTCTCTTTCATCAAATCGTTTCCTGATGATTCTCTTATGAGCAATACAGATTCTGTGTTTTATCTGCTAACACGCTGATCTGTGCGTTACTAATATCACTGAATGAAGCCGTGTAGTTACAGTATCACACACAGTAAACATTGCGTTGCCAGATGTGTATTTAGTTGGTGATGCAGAAATCACATAAATATGTTTTATGTTTGGCTTGTTTACTCTGCAGCAGATAGAACTCAGGTTAGAAAACTGATTGTTATACTGGTATTTATTACATCCATCCATCATCTATGCACCGCTTAATCCTCACTAGGGTTGCGGAGGGGCTGGAGCCTATCCCAGCCGACCCAGGGCAAAGGCAGGGGACACCCTGGACAGGTCACCAGTCTATCGCAGGGCGTATTTACTACAGAGAATATTCAACCAGTCACATAAATTTCACTTTGATTTGGCCAAAATTAAAGTGATTTCCTGCATTATGGGACAGAGTCAGACCTAAATGACTTTCAATACAAGATCATGTTTAAATATATGAAGTTTAAAGTTTAATAGGTTTAAGGTGCAGCTGTCAGAAATAAGCAGCTACATCAGTAAAATATTATATATTAACATGTTTAACAGTTTTCTACCAGCATTCCTGTCTTGAACCGTTTGCAGTTGCGGTGCTTTTCACCGTCATATATTTTTATGTTCCTCGTTGTTTCCATTAAAACAACGTGTTGACTGAAGCAGCTGCACATTGTTTCATTTTATGCAGATGACAAGTCACGTAAACGCCTCCTTTTATGTGAACAGAGTCTGAAGCAGGACGTCTGAGTGGACAAAGAAAGTTGGTAACCACCTTTGTGATACCTGTGATCTCTGACTGGAGCTTTAGTTTCTGTCGACTTCAACAAAGAAAGCCTGGATATGTTAAACTTTCTTTGTAGTACTGCCCTCAGGACTCTGGTTGGATTGTGAAATGGCATCACTGACATGTATGCACAAAATAAACCGGTGCTGCTGTTTCTTACCACAGCTAGCAGCATGGACAGGTGGCCCATCTTCAGCTTGCCCCCCCTCTGCGGCTCCACAACTGAGAAAGAGTACACATCTCCTGATTTGTCAGCGACAAGCAGCTCGTCCTCAGCCTGACTGAATACCAGGGACGTGCACCGTCTTACCACCCACCTGTTAAACACACACACACACACACACACACACACACACACACACACACTTTTGTTTTCATCACATCAGTACAGTGCATGAAGCTGCTGTGATTGGAGGACAGATGTTAAGTCATACATGATGCTGACGCAACGCCATGAAGGCTCACAGCTAAACAGAACCAGTCTCTTGGTGTCATCAGTCAACGCCACCAGCTTTCCAGATGGAGATACAGCAAAGGCAAGGACTGTGTCACTTCCAGTTTCCTCTGTGGCACCGCCCTGACTGTTGACAGAGCAGGAGAGCGACAGCTGTAAAATTGCGTTTCATAATTCCTTGTATACTAAATCTGTTTTTTTTCCTCCTATACATTTGTCCAAATGTATTTTCTCTTTTCCTTTTTCTTGTCCTTTTATGCACTTTTTTACTTCTTTGCAATACACAAACACTTGACTGACTTGACAACTAGTAAGCTTTTAACTGTTTTTACCTGTTGTTGTCATCCTTTGGCTTCTTCTCAGCAGTGCTGCAGTCAAACACAAACCGTTCTCTGCAATAAAGTGTAGAAAGCTAATATGTTCAATCTGGATGGTGCCAGTTTCACAGGTACTTTTTATTTTTAACCAATCATCTACATTTATATGATTTCACTTTGATTTAACGTTACCAAAAACGACTAGAAGCTGACACTAAAAGTCCAGTCAGATTTATAATTGTCAAACAACAATGTCCTTCTTCTCTGTCTAAAGTATCAGAAAACAGGAGGGGAAAACCCTATCGTAAATTTCTAGAGCTCACATTTTCAAACATTTTGTTTTGTCTGACCAACACTCCAATCTGCAAAGATATCACCATATTATTGACATGCAGCAAATCATCAGACTGGTGAATCTGGATTCAGTCTGACAGTGCTTGGTACGCTTATGATAATTAAATAATTCCTGTTTTATATAACTATATAACTCGCCACGTGTGTTGCACCCATAAGTGAACATACAACTATTCTCTACTTTATAGTGTTGTCTTTAGATGTGCCATATCAGCTTTCGACATACATCTCCCTTTTGGTTAAAAAATACTGAAATCTAGTCAGGATATTTCACCAGTAGGAGAACATTAGCACCTCTCTTTTTACCCCTTGACACTACAGAAAGTGGCCAAAATTACAGGTTTGATGCAACTGTAAAAAAAGGGGGCTTTTAGATGTCTGTTTTTGGCCCATAGTTTGACTAGAGGAGCCATGAGCTGTGACTGAGACCAACTCTCTGAACACCTCGATAATCTTAATAATCTAACAATAATCTAACAAGCACAGACTCAAGGTAGCCATGTCCATGTTCACAGTCTGCCATTCTTGGATGACACAGTGTTCAGTGGTTAGCACTGTCACCTCCCTCAGGCTGTGAACTGCAGGTCAGCTGGAAGCTTTCAGTGCAGCGTTTTCATGCACTCCCTGTCCCTGCATGGATTTCCTCCCACAGTTAAAGACATGCATGGTAGGGTAACTGGCGACTCTACATTGGCCGTAAATGTGAGCGTGAGCATGTGTGGTAGTTTGTCCCTCTGTGTTAGCTTTCTGACGAGCTGGTGACCTGTCCAGGGTGTACCCAGGTATCACACCATTCCTGCTTCAAGAGGCTCCAGCCCACTGTGACCCTCCACAGGATAAAGGTGTTACAGCAAATGGATGACTGGGAAAGCTCTAACTTTATTTCACATGTCCAAAGGACATTCTCAAAGACGCACTGGGACTTGTTAAAATGCATTTTAGCACCTCCAGTCCAGCCCACTTTGAATCAGTAGGTAACATTAGCTACAACCAAACACTGCTGTCTTGGTTCACCTTCACCCTGCCAACTGCTCCCACGGACCTGAAACTTGCTAAAAGCTTAAACAGCTTTGGTAATCAGAACCTCGGGCTGCTCTGAGATGCTCTTGTAACCTGTCCCTTGACCACGTTTGGAAGGTATTTCCAGTCTTACAGCAACCTGGAATGAAATCGAGACACGGCTGGCCGGCAAAGACGCGCTATCCACTCGAAAACAGCCAGTAAAATATCACGGACACTCGTAAAGTCATTCCAACCTGGCGTCTTTGCTGTGAATTGCTACGAGTTTCTTGTTGCAGGTAAAAACAAACCAGTCTCCACAGAAAGCGGCGGCAGCCATGATGGCGGCGACGGGAGCTCATGCGGAGAGCAGTGTTTGGTCGCGCGCAAAATACGTCACCGCACACACCGAAGACACGCCCCCTCGAGAAAGTACACAATGTTCCGCGTGGAGCGATCACACGCGTGGCTTTCAGAACAATAGTGCACCGATAAAGCTGGGGCAGCTGTGGCTGCGATACATGACGAAAAAAACTACGTTCACTGTTCCAGAATCAGGTTCAGTCCGGATATGTACACGCTGCGTGTACTCACAGTACACACAGCAATACATACAGTGCACACAGCAACACATGCAGTCCTGACAGCAACACATACTCACAGTAGACACAACAACACATGCAGTATTTACGACAACGCATTTACACTGAAACCAACATCATAATCTAGGCAGACCTAGACCCGGGCGGTGGTCGGTGGGGGCGTTACCGTCCATGTGTTACATAAACCCTGGTGACGGCTGACAGAGCCGTTCTGCTGCGAGCCGCGCCAGAGTCACAGAGAGGCATCCACGTCCACGCTCATTTAATACCTGCACCGGCTACTTTTGTTGCACCGAGACAAGGTTGGAAATTGTCGCAGCAGTGCGTTTTATTTAAATGTATTTTTTAAAAATCATTGTGTTCTGTTTCTTTGCATTACGCTCATATCGCTACGTGCAGATCACAGATGTGTCAGCGTTGCTATTCCCGGTGTTGTTTTCATGTGTGCCTGTGTTATTGATGGCAGGACACACGGGCTGCACAGGAACATGGCTGCTGCCCTGCTGAGGATAGGACGCCTGAGCTGTGTCAAGGTAGCGTCCCTTTAACTGTTATTAACCGAAATGTGTTACTTTATTTTGTGCCACTTTTGGAAATAATTGCCAGTACCTTCGATAGGGTTTGGTCCGGTTATCAGTTGTTTGTCTCGTTTTCACCTTTTCTAACCTTAGAGCTGCAGAAGTGAGCACAGCCCCTAACTGAAGGCAGCCGTTCATTCTGAGGCTCCATGCTCAGTCATTAAAAGGGAGGGTTTCAATGAATATTTCTGAATTCTACAAAGAAACCAACTTCAATCAGTTGGTACATGCTGTTCGTTTGCTAAGGGCATGGCTCAGGGGAGCAGACACAGGCCAGGCCTCATGGCAGTCATGGCCACTTTTCAGAAGCCACTAGGTTGTATGAGCATGGACTTGTTTTTAAGTTGAGCAAGCTTTCACCAACAGAGAACATTGATAAACTACAAACTGTCTATCCTTAAAAGATGGTCCTGGACATGTTGACTTGAAACAGTCTGTTTAGTGTTAAAACTAGTTTGTCACTACTTTTCAAGCCCTTGCACACCATAGATACAAACTCGTGCTGTACAGTATAGTGTACCAATTCACAAAACTCCCTCTGCTTAAGATGCTAAGCTTTCAAATGATACTTAAAAATGCATCATTTTGGTTAAATGACTGAAAATAATTAGCTATAAACTTTGTCTTGTATATACAGCGGGGGAAATAAGTAGTAAATATACTTCTGATGGGGTTATTGAAATTACATTTTTACCAGATGTCAGTAACAACCCAAGTAATCCACAGAAAGAAATCAAAACATATATGTCCATAAATTAAGGTATGTGTAATAAAATGAAGTGACACAGTGAATAAATATTGAACACATGAAGAAAAGGAGGTGCATAAAGGCATGGGAAGCCAAGAAACAAGCTGAAATCTGTTAGTATTTAGGAAGCAATCCTGCTCCCATTAGTGCAAATTAAAATCAGCTGGTTTAGTCCTAATTTATGGCCGATAAAAGGGTTTGTCATTAGCAAGGTGTCACACAGGAAGCATCTCATGATGGGTAAAAGCAAAGAGCTCTCTCAAGACCTTTGCAACCTTATTATTGTGAAACGTACTGATGCTGTTGATTATGGACCTATTTCTAGACTTCTGAATGTTCCAGTGAGCACCATGGGGGTCATTATCCGAAAACATAATTTTACCATAAACTTACCCCCACCACCTACTCCTCACAAAATTTCTGACAGAGGAGTCAAAAGAATAAGCGGTGAGATCCAGGTGAGATCCAGTATGGGCGGGTGGTGGTGTTATTAAAAGTTCTTAAAAACTTATTCCTGGCACTATTTGGCAGGGCCATTATTTCCCTATCCTAGCCTTACTGGCTCCCTGGTTGATGTGATTGGTTTTAAGAAATACGAACTGTCATGGAACAGACTCAGAGACTCAGGCGCAGACAAGACTCGAGAGATCAGTTTGACTGCGAGGAGCTCCCTGTTACCTGCGTCATAATTTCACTCAGCAGGGAACAGGCATCAAGAGGAGAAAGCACAGGGATGAAGCTTCTTGTCGGCAAGTGATCTTTGGGAGAGGACGGCTCCTACCCCCGAATCGAAGGTGTTGACTTCCATAATAAACTGAAGGTTCGGGTCGGGCTGGATCAGAATGGGAGTAGACGTGAATTGAGCCTTTAGTTCCAGGAAAGCCTGAGTAACCTCAGGGGTCCAAGAGAAAGTCTGGGTGGTGGAAGTCATGGCAGTGAGTGGAGCAGCAACCTTACTGTAATCCCTGATGAAGTGGTGATAAAAGTTAGCGAACCCAATCTCCAGTTCACAGGCTGGGACCATTCTTTCATTGTTGATAACTTTTTGGGGTCCATGCAGATTTCACCCTGGGAAATGATGTAGCCCAGAAATGAGGTTGTAGAAGCATGGAACTCGCATTTCTCGGCTTTCACGTACAGGTGGTTGTTGAGGACCCTCTCCAGAACCAGACAGACGTGCTCGACATGTTCCTCAGGGGATCTTGAAAAAATATGGATATCATGAGGTACACAAAGTTTGACATTTTCCTCAGGGGGTCTTGAAAAAACATGGATATCATGAGGTACACAATGGGTGGAGTATATCATGTAGGACATCACTAGTAACATTCTGGAAATCAGCAGGTACATTGGTGGGGCCAAAAGGCATGACAAGGTACTTGAAATGTCCTAGTGGGGTGTTAAAAGCTGTCTTCCATTCATCCTCAAATGCGGATGAGGTGAAATGCATTACGGAGATCCAGTTTGGTGAATATTGTGGCACCATGAAGTGAGGAGAATGCTGAGTTGATCAGTGGAAGAGGGTAAGTATTCTTGACAGTGATGTAATTTAGGCCGCAGAAATCAATACAAGGATGGAGGTCTTCGTCTTTTTTTTTTGTCTACAAAAAAGAACCCGGCTCCAACAGGGGAGGAGGAAGGTTGGATGGTTCCGGCTGCCAGGGAGTCTTTAATGTACGTCTCCTTGACTGCTTGTTCTGGTTTGGACAGGTTATAGAGCCAGCTGTTAGGCAGAGTAGCACCAGGCAGGAGTTCAGTTGCGCAGCTATAGAGTCGAAGTGGGGGCAGAGAGAGCACATCCTCCTTGCTGAAGACGGTGGCCAAGTCATGATACTCCTGAGGAATGGAGGAGAGGTCAACGGGTTTCCGCGGAGGTGAGTGGGTAGCAGGTTCTGGATTCAGGGCGAACCAAAGGCAAACAGGCATGGAAGTGGGGCTCCATGTGTGGACCTAAACTTTACACCAATCAATCATGAAATTGTGTTTCTAGAGCCAGGGATACCCCAGGACCATGAGGGGTTCAGATTCCATTCGGTGGAAAGAGATGGTCTGCTGGTGGTTTCCCACCAGGAAGAGGTCAACAGGTACAGTCTCTTAAAGCACACTTGGGCCAGGGGGAGGCCGTTCAAGGCCCGAGCCTCCAATGGAGTGTCCAGGCGAATAGTGGGAATGTTCATTTGCCTCGCTACTTGGCTGTCTTAAAAACTTTCTTCGGCAACAGAGTTAATCATGGCAGGGATTGGAAGAGACTGGGATTGCCAGCAAAGGGAGGCCTTTAACTGCGAATGTCTCGAGGAGGAGGTAGTGGTTCGGCTCACCCGTATTCACCCCGTTACGGATGAGCAGATTCTTTTGCCGGTCTGGTGAGGCAACTTGCAGTATAGTGCCCCAGCTTACTGCAATACAAACAAGCATTGGTGGCACGTCTTTGGTTCTTTTCCCGTTGGGTAAGCTGGGCATGATGGATCAGCATCAGCTAAGAATCAGATTCCACAGGTTGAGCATTCACAGGGGAAGCACGGGGAGAGCTGGATGGACGTGGAGATGCCATGGTGGGGCAAGAGCCTTGTTCCCATCAACGCTCCTTCAGTCGGTTATCCAACCAGATGGACATCGCGATGAGGGCATCCAGATCAGCAGAGTCAGCTCTGGTGGCCAGTTCATCCTTTAGAACCTCATTGAGACCCTTGAAGAACAACCCCTGGAAAGCCGTGTCGTTCCACCTGCTCTCCAGCGTCCTGCACTCCACTACACTCCAGGCTCCTTGTTGTAACAAGGCGAGGCGATTTCCAGCATCCTTTCCACGCACGGGGTGGTCAAAGACTTTCATCGTCTCGGAGATAAAAGCAGATTAAGAAGCACACATCACACCCTGTTTCTCCCAAACAGCCATTCCCCATTCCCTGGCCAGTCCTTTTAAGTAAACTAACCAAGTTAGCAATTTTAGCCTTATCAGATGCATAAGAGAGGCTGTAACTGTAACTGGGCTAACTGGGAGGGCTACCGGGTAGGTGACTAGGACCGCAGCCGAAGGACCACTGGGAGGGGGATCAACATATTGTCACAGAACGGACTCAGAGACTCAGGCGCAGACAAGACTCGAGAGATCAGAGCGTGGAATAACAAAGATTTTATTCACAATAATCTTTTCATTTCTGAAAAGATTAAGAAACAGAACAGGTAAACCGAAACTACTAAGAATCTACATAGACGACTAGGGTCACGGCAGGGAAAAACCCGCTAGCAACAGTTACAAAAACTACACAAGTACTAAAACTGAACAGATACAGAATTTACAGAACTGGGCTGGGGCGAACCCGGACTGAGCACAAATTCAGTGAGGCTAGAGAAACAGATCTGCAGGCAGGACCAGAATCAGATATTACATGTGGATCAGGAGTGAGCTGGATTGCAAAGTTCTGTACCAGACAGCGGGGAGAGTCCAAACTGCAGGTAAAAGAGACTGGAATTAGTTCTTGGCAGAACGAACAGGCAGAGCAGAAACAGAACAGAGATCGTGGTTTACTGACGGATTGTAGTAAACGGTCTGACGTTGTAGAGTGATCTGAGGAAGGCCTTCATGGAGGCAGGAGATAATGTTATGGCTGAAATCACTCCCTGCCACAGGTGACCTCGCTTAGGTGATTATGTGATTGCTGCACCTGGCCTGCTCTGCTGCATGCACCAACTCACTCCCACCTGAGTGAAGGGAGAGAGAGAGAGAGAGAGTGAGAGAGGTACTGCCACTATCTAGGGCACGGGTGTCGAATCCTGGTCCTTGAGGGCCACAATCCTGCACACCTCTTCCAACACACCTGATTCAAATGATCAGGATCATTATCAGGCTTCTGCAGAGCTTGATGATGAGCTGATCATGTGAATCAGGTGTGTTGAAAGAGGGAAACATCTAAAACATGCAGGATTGCGGCCCTTGAGGACCAGGATTCGACACCCCTGATCTAGGGCATGACACTAGCTAAGTGAAGATACTTTCCGGCCCTATAACGTAATCATAATGGTTGCAGTCCGACCATTCTCCAGCGCTGACAAAGCACTGTGGAGATGGGTTGGTTTAACCTATCACACAGTCATGCTGAAATCCTCTGTCAATTCTGGTTTAACCGAACCTGCTCAAACCACTGCTTGGATATCCATGTGGTCAGTGTCAGTGACTCAAATGGAATTTTTGGTTTATAGCCAAAAAAAATCTAGCATTCAGATCAGTCATAGTTAGTAATACCTAACTATGCGTTTTGTATTTTTTTTTTTTATTATGCACTGAAAGATTTACCAATTTTGTTGCAAATTGTAATGTCAATAAAGATTTTCAGTTCTAGTCGAGTAGTTTGAGTTGATCACATTGACTAGAACTGGCCATTTTGACAATGCTCTATTACTGCTGTTAAGTAAGTAATGTAAATGTATGTAATGTGTTTGTGTTGTCAGTGTTTGCAGGCTGAGAGCTGGATTACTCTGAGCAGAACACCTACAGCTGTAGCTTTCAGCACAAAATCCGGGGGTTCCAAGAAGTCATCGAAGAAGAACAACATAGGTAGGTGTTCGTCGAGAGTCTGCTGCTGTCACAACCTGTGGCTGGGGCTTTATAAGCTCGTGAATGAAGCTCGAACTGTGGTTCAATCTTAGATCTGGTCAATGAATAAACATACCAGGCTTTAATGTAGATAGTAGTTTGTATTAGTTATCCTATTGACTTTGCAGAGCTCCTCAAAACCTCCCAGACTTAGACAGTCTCCACATTACTGTTCATTGTGGTGTAAAGTAACTATGTTTTTACCTGATTTTGTTTGAAAGAAGTTTTTAACATTGTGTACATCTTGGTCTAAGGCTAAAGGCTATGAGATCAAATATCTTAGAGTAGGGTACCTCCCTACCAGCAGTTAAAAGGCACAGTGTTGTCTGACAACAGTGTAATGAGATCAGTCATTGGCCTCCTGTTTGCAGAGGTGCTCAATTGTATGATCCATCTGAAATGTCTCACTTAAGCTAGAACAGTGTTACAGACACTATTGCTTGTGTTTTATTCTTCGAACTGACAGACAATATTTACTTAAAAACTTTATTTACTTTGACTTAACTTTTAGACCCTGAGGTACACAGTTCTTGTCAGTATTTGCACCTTTCTTTTCAAAGTTATAACTCAGTCAGTAATGCCAGTGTGACTAGTGCAGACCGAGTAACATTTCCATATCACTTTGAACACGGCACAAGTCTGAACTGAACCATTACATTAACAGATAGGCAACAGTACTTTCAGCTGTGTGAAGTGATTTAAGTAAGGAATTTTTCACATCCCGCACAATAGTTGTCCTAAAATGTCCCAGAAAGCACTGAACACCGAACTCAAAAGACATTTTTCTCACTCATTATGCTCATCAATTTCATATCCATTGGGCTACAAAATGAAATCTGAAAACTTTACTGTGATGAAAACAGACACTGATAGCTTAAAGATGATACCCACCAATAATCAATGGAATAAGAGATTTTTTTTCTCCAAAAAAAGTTTCCTCCAGTTGTTTGGAGCTATACCCTCTGAGGTTGTTCAATACATGCAGCATCAGACAGCAGTAGGAACCATATGTACATCTCCAAAGAGAGAGAATTGCGTGCATTTGCTCATGGAAGAACAGTGCAGCAACTTTATTGAATTTATTATAAAGTCTGAATTATTATACATTGACACTGAGAGAGTGTGGAGAGTGGATCAGTCTGGACCAGGATCCAACAGCAAGCCACACTGTTTAGACCTACTTGTCTTTACATCAGGCAGGTGAGCTGTCACACAGAAAATGCCGGTTAAGTTTCCAACTGTTGATAAATATTTCCCCATAGTTTTTTGTTTTTTTTTTTTTATGCCTACAGCATCAGACAGCAATAGGATCCGCAAGGGTCTCCAAAGAAAGAGAACTGCTCGCATTGACTTATAGAGCAAAAGTAATAACTTAATTAATTAGGTTTAACTACAAATTATCCCTCACGTGAAGAAAGGATTGATCAGGATGCAACAGCCACTCACAATGAACTTTTCTTCACCTCAGCCAGATGAGCTGCCGCACAGTAGCAGTTTGTAAGCTGCAGTTAAATCATCATCAGCTGTCCTCGGATGGAGTCCTGAGCTTTCAGTTTCACTGTATAAGAAATCGGAAACAAACTGGACTTCTAGTTATTTGGACTCTTTGAACAGCTGCTGTTAGTTTAGATTGAATCTGTTATTGCATTACTAAGCATTATACATCGCTTGGTTTACTGTGCAGTTTCTCTGGCACTGTGAGAGGTATCTCTGCATGAGGCCACGAGGAACATAAACAGGACAGCTTGCATATGCACATGTTTGCAGAGTTGTGTAGATATGTTTTATTATTATTATTATTATTATTATTATTATGATTATTATTCAGTGGTATTTGCACCACAGTTGATTTTCAGTTCTGGCTTTCCTTACATCTGTTTTTAAGATTATTTCACTGACTTACTACTCCATTCCACTTCTCTCACTATCAAGATTTTATGGTCAAAAGTAAAGTTGTTCTTTCTTGTTAAGGGTTCTTGAAGCTTTCTTGTGATAAATCTGCCTTATCTCTGGCTATTTCATAGGCTTGGGATGTGTTTTTTTCCCCCCTTATCTTCCAGTAAACCTGTACCAGATACTACACTCCAGGATGTCTTCTGTTTCAAATCTTGCTTTTTGTAAATGTGTTTAATAGTGGACATTTTGCCATTCAACCATATACATGTTTTGAAAAATAATGCATTCTGTCTGCTTGCCCTCCTCCTTCATCCTAGACAAAAACGAGGCTAAAACATACTTCGATTTAGAGAAACTTGTTCAGCACAAGCCATATGAGCTTCCCAAGAAAGAAGTTTCTCCTGGAGCAGTAGCAGCTGCTGCAGCTGCAGCTACACCAGCTGCCACTCCAGTTCCAGCTGCAGAGCCCACGCCCTCTGCTGCTGCACCTGAGACTCTGACAGCAACCACTGCAGTAGAAGCTGCTGCCCAAGTGCTTGAGGCCACTCCTACTGCTGAAGCTATTCTTGAGCCTGCTTTAGCAGCTGAAGTCACACCTGTTGTTGAAGCGACACCTGCTGTCGAATCCATCTCTGAATCTGCTGCAGCAGTGGAAGCTACACCTGTGGCTGAAATTGTTTTGGATGCTGTCCCAGTTGTTGAAGCTGTTGCTGAAGCTGTCCCAGTTGTTGAAGC